>NW_026969408.1:0-41801 GCF_028390025.1 Pseudophryne corroboree
AAAAGCTGTCTTGTACCTTTGCATTTTTCTCCCAAACGAAGGACACTAGAAAGAAAATTTTAAAGCCTCCTGTTAGGCCATCATCTACACGACATAGCACTGATTTTTCCAATGCGTAGCTCTTTGCAAAAGAGAGATATTGGCAAGGAAAAGCTGTCTTGTACCTTTGCATTTTTCTCCCAAACGAAGGACACTAGAAAGAAAATTTTAAAGCCTCCTGTTAGGCCATCATCTACACGACATAGCCCTGAATTTTCCAATGCGCAGCTCTTTGCAAAAGAGAGATATTGGCAAGGAAAAGCTGTCTTGTACCATTGCATTTTTCTCCCAAACGAAGGACACTAGAAAGAAAATTTTAAAGCCTCCTGTTAGACCATCATCTACACGACATAGCCATGAATTTTCCAATGCGCAGCTCTTTGCAAAAGAGAGATATTGGCAAGGAAAAGCTGTCTTGTACCTTTGCATTTTTCTCCCAAACGAAGGACACTAGAAAGAACATTTAAAGCCTCCTGTTAGGCCATCATCTACACGACATAGTCCTGAATTTTCCAATGCGCAGCTCTTTGCAAAAGAGAGATATTGGCAAGGAAAAGCTGTCTTGTACCTTTGCATTTTTCTCCCAAACGAAGGATACTAGAAAGAAAATTTTTAAAGCCTCCTGTTAGGCCATCATCTACACGACATAGCCCTGAATTTTCCAATGCGCAGCTCTTTGCAAAAGAGAGATATTGGCAAGGAAAAGCTGTCTTGTACCTTTGCATTTTTCTCCCAAACGAAGGACACTAGAATTAAAATTTTAAAGCCTCCTGTTAGGCCATCATCTACACGACATAGCCCTGAATTTTCCAATGCACAGCTCTTTGCAAAAGAGAGATATTGGCAAGGAAAAGCTGTCTTGTACCTTTGCATTTTTCTCCCAAACGAAGGTCACTAGAAAGAAAATTTTAAAGCCTCCTGTTAGGCCATCATCTACACGACATAGCCCTGAATTTTCCAATGCGCAGCTCTTTGCAAAAGAGAGATATTGGCAAGGAAAAGCTGTCTTGTACCTTTGCATTTTTCTCCCAAACGAAGGTCACTAGAAAGAAAATTTTAAAGCCTCCTGTTAGGCCATCATCTACACGACATAGCACTGATTTTCCAATGCGTAGCTCTTTGCAAAAGAGAGATATTGGCAAGGAAAAGCTGTCTTGTACCTTTGCATTTTTCTCCCAAACGAAGGACACTAGAAAGAAAATTTTAAAGCCTCCTGTTAGGCCATCATCTACACGACATAGCCCTGAATTTTCCAATGCGCAGCTCTTTGCAAAAGAGAGATATTGGCAAGGAAAAGCTGTCTTGTACCATTGCATTTTTCTCCCAAACGAAGGACACTAGAAAGAAAATTTTAAAGCCTCCTGTTAGACCATCATCTACACGACATAGCCATGAATTTTCCAATGCGCAGCTCTTTGCAAAAGAGAGATATTGGCAAGGAAAAGCTGTCTTGTACCTTTGCATTTTTCTCCCAAACGAAGGACACTAGAAAGAACATTTTAAAGCCTCCTGTTAGGCCATCATCTACACGACATAGCCCTGAATTTTCCAATGCGCAGCTCTTTGCAAAAGAGAGATATTGGCAAGGAAAAGCTGTCTTGTACCTTTGCATTTTTCTCCCAAACGAAGGTCACTAGAAAGAAAATTTTAAAGCCTCCTGTTAGGCCATCATCTACACGACATAGCCCTGAATTTTCCAATGCGCAGCTCTTTGCAAAGGAGAGATATTGGCAAGGAAAAGCTGTCTTGTACCTTTGCATTTTTCTCCCAAACGAAGGACACTAGAATTAAAATTTTAAAGCCTCCTGTTAGACCATCATCTACACGGCATAGCCATGAATTTTCCAATGCGCAGCTCTTTGCAAAAGAGAGATATTGGCAAGGAAAAGCTGTCTTGTACCTTTGCATTTTTCTCCCAAACGAAGGACACTAGAAAGAAAATTTTAAAGCCTCCTGTTAGACCATCATCTACACGACATAGCCCTGAATTTTCCAATGCGCAGCTCTTTGCAAAAGAGAGATATTGGCAAGGAAAAGCTGTCTTGTACCTTTGCATTTTTCTCCCAAACGAAGGTCACTAGAAAGAAAATTTTAAAGCCTCCTGTTAGGCCATCATCTACACGACATAGCCCTGAATTTTCCAATGCGCAGCTCTTTGCAAAAGAGAGATATTGGCAAGGAAAAGCTGTCTTGTACCTTTGCATTTTTCTCCCAAACGAAGGTCACTAGAAAGAAAATTTTAAAGCCTCCTGTTAGGCCATCATCTACACGACATAGCCCTGAATTTTCCAATGCGTAGCTCTTTGCAAAAGAGAGATATTGGCAAGGAAAAGCTGTCTTGTACCTTTGCATTTTTCTCCCAAACGAAGGACACTAGAAAGAAAATTTTAAAGCCTCCTGTTAGGCCATCATCTACACGACATAGCCCTGAATTTTCCAATGCGCAGCTCTTTGCAAAAGAGAGATATTGGCAAGGAAAAGCTGTCTTGCACCTTTGCATTTTTCTCCCAAACGAAGGACACTAGAATTAAAATTTTAAAGCCTCCTGTTAGGCCATCATCTACACGACATAGCCCTGAATTTTCCAATGCGCAGCTCTTTGCAAAAGAGAGATATTGGCAAGGAAAAGCTGTCTTGTACCTTTGCATTTTTCTCCCAAACGAAGGTCACTAGAAAGAAAATTTTAAAGCCTCCTGTTAGGCCATCATCTACACGACATAGCCCTGAATTTTCCAATGCGCAGCTCTTTGCAAAAGAGAGATATTGGCAAGGAAAAGCTGTCTTGTACCTTTGCATTTTTCTCCCAAACGAAGGTCACTAGAAAGAAAATTTTAAAGCCTCCTGTTAGGCCATCATCTACACGACATAGCCCTGAATTTTCCAATGCGTAGCTCTTTGCAAAAGAGAGATATTGGCAAGGAAAAGCTGTCTTGTACCTTTGCATTTTTCTCCCAAACGAAGGACACTAGAAAGAAAATTTTAAAGCCTCCTGTTAGGCCATCATCTACACGACATAGCCCTGAATTTTCCAATGCGCAGCTCTTTGCAAAAGAGAGATATTGGCAAGGAAAAGCTGTCTTGCACCTTTGCATTTTTCTCCAAACGAAGGACACTAGAATTAAAATTTTAAAGCCTCCTGTTAGGCCATCATCTACACGACATAGCCCTGAATTTTCCAATGCGCTGCTCTTTGCAAAAGAGAGATATTGGCAAGGAAAAGCTGTCTTGTACCTTTGCATTTTTCTCCCAAACGAAGGACACTAGAATTAAAATTTTAAAGCCTCCTGTTAGGCCATCATCTACACGACATAGACCTGAATTTTCCAATGCGCAGCTCTTTGCAAAAGAGATATATTGGCAAGGAAAAGCTGTCTTGTACCTTTGCATTTTTCTCCAAACGAAGGACACTAGAATTAAAATTTTAAAGCCTCCTGTTAGGCCATCATCTACACGACATAGCCCTGAATTTTCCAATGCGCAGCTCTTTGCAAAAGAGAGATATTGGCAAGGAAAAGCTGTCTTGTACCTTTGCATTTTTCTCCCAAACGAAGGTCACTAGAAAGAAAATTTTAAAGCCTCCTGTTAGGCCATCATCTACACGACATAGCCCTGAATTTTCCAATGCGCAGCTCTTTGCAAAAGAGAGATATTGGCAAGGAAAAGCTGTCTTGTACCTTTGCATTTTTCTCCAAAACGAAGGTCACTAGAAAGAAAATTTTAAAGCCTCCTGTTAGGCCATCATCTACACGACATAGTCCTGAATTTTCCAATGCGCAGCTCTTTGCAAAAGAGAGATATTGGCAAGGAAAAGCTGTCTTGTACCTTTGCATTTTTCTCCCAAACGAAGGTCACTAGAAAGAAAATTTTAAAGCCTCCTGTTAGGCCATCATCTACACGACATAGCCCTGAATTTTCCAATGCGTAGCTCTTTGCAAAAGAGAGATATTGGCAAGGAAAAGCTGTCTTGTACCTTTGCATTTTTCTCCCAAACGATGGACACTAGAAAGAAAATTTTAAAGCCTCCTGTTAGGCCATCATCTACACGACATAGCCCTGAATTTTCCAATGCGCAGCTCTTTGCAAAAGAGAGATATTGGCAAGGAAAAGCTGTCTTGTACCATTGCATTTTTCTCCCAAACGAAGGACACTAGAAAGAACATTTTAAAGCCTCCTGTTAGACCATCATCTACACGGCATAGCCCTGAATTTTCCAATGCGCAGCTCTTTGCAAAAGAGAGATATTGGCAAGGAAAAGCTGTCTTGTACCTTTGCATTTTTCTCCAAAACGAAGGTCACTAGAAAGAAAATTTTAAAGCCTCCTGTTAGGCCATCATCTACACGACATAGTCCTGAATTTTCCAATGCGCAGCTCTTTGCAAAAGAGAGATATTGGCAAGGAAAAGCTGTCTTGTACCTTTGCATTTTTCTCCCAAACGAAGGTCACTAGAAAGAAAATTTTAAAGCCTCCTGTTAGGCCATCATCTACACGACATAGCCTGAATTTTCCAATGCGTAGCTCTTTGCAAAAGAGAGATATTGGCAAGGAAAAGCTGTCTTGTACCTTTGCATTTTTCTCCCAAACGAAGGACACTAGAAAGAAAATTTTAAAGCCTCCTGTTAGGCCATCATATACACGACATAGCCCTGAATTTTCCAATGCGCAGCTCTTTGCAAAAGAGAGATATTGGCAAGGAAAAGCTGTCTTGTACCATTGCATTTTTCTCCCAAACGAAGGACACTAGAAAGAACATTTTAAAGCCTCCTGTTAGACCATCATCTACACGGCATAGCCATGAATTTTCCAATGCGCAGCTCTTTGCAAAAGAGAGATATTGGCAAGGAAAAGCTGTCTTGTACCTTTGCATTTTTCTCCCAAACGAAGGATACTAGAAAGAAAATTTTTAAAGCCTCCTGTTAGGCCATCATCTACACGACATAGCCCTGAATTTTCCAATGCGCAGCTCTTTGCAAAAGAGAGATATTGGCAAGGAAAAGCTGTCTTGTACCTTTGCATTTTTCTCCCAAACGATGGACACTAGAATTAAAATTTAAAGCCTCCTGTTAGGCCATCATCTACACGACATAGCCCTGAATTTTCCAATGCACAGCTCTTTGCAAAAGAGAGATATTGGCAAGGAAAAGCTGTCTTGTACCTTTGCATTTTTCTCCCAAACGAAGGTCACTAGAAAGAAAATTTTAAAGCCTCCTGTTAGGCCATCATCTACACGACATAGCCCTGAATTTTCCAATGCGCAGCTCTTTGCAAAAGAGAGATATTGGCAAGGAAAAGCTGTCTTGTACCTTTGCATTTTTCTCCCAAACGAAGGTCACTAGAAAGAAAATTTTAAAGCCTCCTGTTAGGCCATCATCTACACGACATAGCACTGATTTTTCCAATGCGTAGCTCTTTGCAAAAGAGAGATATTGGCAAGGAAAAGCTGTCTTGTACCTTTGCATTTTTCTCCCAAACGAAGGACACTAGAAAGAAAATTTTAAAGCCTCCTGTTAGGCCATCATCTACACGACATAGCCCTGAATTTTCCAATGCGCAGCTCTTTGCAAAAGAGAGATATTGGCAAGGAAAAGCTGTCTTGTACCATTGCATTTTTCTCCCAAACGAAGGACACTAGAAAGAAAATTTTAAAGCCTCCTGTTAGACCATCATCTACACGACATAGCCATGAATTTTCCAATGCGCAGCTCTTTGCAAAAGAGAGATATTGGCAAGGAAAAGCTGTCTTGTACCTTTGCATTTTTCTCCCAAACGAAGGACACTAGAAAGAACATTTTAAAGCCTCCTGTTAGGCCATCATCTACACGACATAGCCCTGAATTTTCCAATGCGCAGCTCTTTGCAAAAGAGAGATATTGGCAAGGAAAAGCTGTCTTGTACCTTTGCATTTTTCTCCCAAACGAAGGTCACTAGAAAGAAAAATTAAAGCCTCCTGTTAGGCCATCATCTACACGACATAGCCCTGAATTTTCCAATGCGCAGCTCTTTGCAAAAGAGAGATATTGGCAAGGAAAAGCTGTCTTGTACCTTTGCATTTTTCTCCCAAACGAAGGACACTAGAATTAAAATTTTAAAGCCTCCTGTTAGGCCATCATCTACACGACATAGCCCTGAATTTTCCAATGCGCAGCTCTTTGCAAAAGAGAGATATTGGCAAGGAAAAGCTGTCTTGTACCTTTGCATTTTTCTCCCAAACGAAGGACACTAGAATTAAAATATTAAAGCCTCCTGTTAGGCCATCATCTACACGACATAGCCCTGAATTTTCCAATGCGCAGCTCTTTGCAAAAGAGAGATATTGGCAAGGAAAAGCTGTCTTGTACCTTTGCATTTTTCTCCAAAACGAAGGTCACTAGAAAGAAAATTTTAAAGCCTCCTGTTAGGCCATCATCTACACGACATAGTCCTGAATTTTCCAATGCGCAGCTCTTTGCAAAAGAGAGATATTGGCAAGGAAAAGCTGTCTTGTACCTTTGCATTTTTCTCCCAAACGAAGGTCACTAGAAAGAAAATTTTAAAGCCTCCTGTTAGGCCATCATCTACACGACATAGCCCTGAATTTTCCAATGCGTAGCTCTTTGCAAAAGAGAGATATTGGCAAGGAAAAGCTGTCTTGTACCTTTGCATTTTCTCCCAAACGAAGGACACTAGAAAGAAAATTTTAAAGCCTCCTGTTAGGCCATCATCTACACGACATAGCCCTGAATTTTCCAATGCGCAGCTCTTTGCAAAAGAGAGATATTGGCAAGGAAAAGCTGTCTTGTACCATTGCATTTTTCTCCCAAACGAAGGACACTAGAAAGAACATTTTAAAGCCTCCTGTTAGACCATCATCTACACGGCATAGCCATGAATTTTCCAATGCGCAGCTCTTTGCAAAAGAGAGATATTGGCAAGGAAAAGCTGTCTTGTACCTTTGCATTTTTCTCCCAAACGAAGGATACTAGAAAGAAAATTTTTAAAGCCTCCTGTTAGGCCATCATCTACACGACATAGCCCTGAATTTTCCAATGCGCAGCTCTTTGCAAAAGAGAGATATTGGCAAGGAAAAGCTGTCTTGTACCTTTGCATTTTTCTCCCAAACGAAGGACACTAGAATTAAAATTTTAAAGCCTCCTGTTAGGCCATCATCTACACGACATAGACCTGAATTTTCCAATGCGCAGCTCTTTGCAAAAGAGATATATTGGCAAGGAAAAGCTGTCTTGTACCTTTGCATTTTTCTCCCAAACGAAGGTCACTAGAAAGAAAATTTTAAAGCCTCCTGTTAGGCCATCATCTACACGACATAGTCCTGAATTTTCCAATGCGCAGCTCTTTGCAAAAGAGAGATATTGGCAAGGAAAAGCTGTCTTGTACCTTTGCATTTTTCTCCCAAACGAAGGTCACTAGAAAGAAAATTTTAAAGCCTCCTGTTAGGCCATCATCTACACGACATAGCCCTGAATTTTCCAATGCGTAGCTCTTTGCAAAAGAGAGATATTGGCAAGGAAAAGCTGTCTTGTACCTTTGCATTTCTCTCCCAAACGAAGGACACTAGAAAGAAAATTTTAAAGCCTCCTGTTAGGCCATCATATACACGACATAGCCCTGAATTTTCCAATGCGCAGCTCTTTGCAAAAGAGAGATATTGGCAAGGAAAAGCTGTCTTGTACCATTGCATTTTTCTCCCAAACGAAGGACACTAGAAAGAACATTTTAAAGCCTCCTGTTAGACCATCATCTACACGGCATAGCCATGAATTTTCCAATGCGCAGCTCTTTGCAAAAGAGAGATATTGGCAAGGAAAAGCTGTCTTGTACCTTTGCATTTTTCTCCCAAACGAAGGATACTAGAAAGAAAATTTTTAAAGCCTCCTGTTAGGCCATCATCTACACGACATAGCCCTGAATTTTCCAATGCGCAGCTCTTTGCAAAAGAGAGATATTGGCAAGGAAAAGCTGTCTTGTACCTTTGCATTTTTCTCCCAAACGAAGGACACTAGAATTAAAATTTTAAAGCCTCCTGTTAGGCCATCATCTACACGACATAGCCCTGAATTTTCCAATGCACAGCTCTTTGCAAAAGAGAGATATTGGCAAGGAAAAGCTGTCTTGTACCTTTGCATTTTTCTCCCAAACGAAGGTCACTAGAAAGAAAATTTTAAAGCCTCCTGTTAGGCCATCATCTACACGACATAGCCCTGAATTTTCCAATGCGCAGCTCTTTGCAAAAGAGAGATATTGGCAAGGAAAAGCTGTCTTGTACCTTTGCATTTTTCTCCCAAACGAAGGTCACTAGAAAGAAAATTTTAAAGCCTCCTGTTAGGCCATCATCTACACGACATAGCACTGATTTTTCCAATGCGTAGCTCTTTGCAAAAGAGAGATATTGGCAAGGAAAAGCTGTCTTGTACCTTTGCATTTTTCTCCCAAACGAAGGACACTAGAAAGAAAATTTTAAAGCCTCCTGTTAGGCCATCATCTACACGACATAGCCCTGAATTTTCCAATGCGCAGCTCTTTGCAAAAGAGAGATATTGGCAAGGAAAAGCTGTCTTGTACCATTGCATTTTTCTCCCAAACGAAGGACACTAGAATTAAAATTTTAAAGCCTCCTGTTAGACCATCATCTACACGGCATAGCCATGAATTTTCCAATGCGCAGCTCTTTGCAAAAGAGAGATATTGGCAAGGAAAAGCTGTCTTGTACCTTTGCATTTTTCTCCCAAACGAAGGACACTAGAATTAAAATTTTAAAGCCTCCTGTTAGGCCATCATCTACACGACATAGCCCTGAATTTTCCAATGCGCAGCTCTTTGCAAAAGAGAGATATTGGCAAGGAAAAGCTGTCTTGTACCTTTGCATTTTTCTCCCAAACGAAGGACACTAGAAAGATAATTTTAAAGCCTCCTGTTAGGCCATCATCTACACGACATAACCCTGAATTTTCCAATGCGCAGCTCTTTGCAAAAGAGAGATATTGGCAAGGAAAAGCTGTCTTGTACCTTTGCATTTTTCTCCCAAACGAAGGACACTAGAAAGAAAATTTTAAAGCCTCCTGTTAGGCCATCATCTACACGACATAGCCCTGAATTTTCCAGTGCGCAGCTCTTTGCAAAAGAGAGATATTGGCAAGGAAAAGCTGTCTTGTACCTTTGCATTTTTCTCCAAACGAAGGTCACTAGAAAGAAAATTTTAAAGCCTCCTGTTAGGCCATCATCTACACGACATAGCCCTGAATTTTCCAATGCGTAGCTCTTTGCAAAAGAGAGATATTGGCAAGGAAAAGCTGTCTTGTACCTTTGCATTTTTCTCCCAAACGAAGGACACTAGAAAGAAAATTTTAAAGCCTCCTGTTAGGCCATCATCTACACGACATAGCCCTGAATTTTCCAATGCGCAGCTCTTTGCAAAAGAGAGATATTGGCAAGGAAAAGCTGTCTTGTACCATTGCATTTTTCTCCCAAACGAAGGACACTAGAAAGAAAATTTTAAAGCCTCCTGTTAGGCCATCATCTACACGACATAGCCCTGAATTTTCCAATGCGCAGCTCTTTGCAAAAGAGAGATATTGGCAAGGAAAAGCTGTCTTGTACCTTTGCATTTTTCTCCCAAACGAAGGTCACTAGAAAGAAAATTTTAAAGCCTCCTGTTAGGCCATCATCTACACGACATAGCCCTGAATTTTCCAATGCGTAGATCTTTGCAAAAGAGAGATATTGGCAAGGAAAAGCTGTCTTGTACCTTTGCATTTTTCTCCCAAACGAAGGACACTAGAAAGAAAATTTTAAAGCCTCCTGTTAGGCCATCATCTACACGACATAGCCCTGAATTTTCCAATGCGCAGCTCTTTGCAAAAGAGAGATATTGGCAAGGAAAAGCTGTCTTGTACCATTGCATTTTTCTCCCAAACGAAGGACACTAGAAAGAAAATTTTAAAGCCTCCTGTTAGACCATCATCTACATGGCATAGCCATGAATTTTCCAATGCGCAGCTCTTTGCAAAAGAGAGATATTGGCAAGGAAAAGCTGTCTTGTACCTTTGCATTTTTCTCCCAAACGAAGGACACTAGAATTAAAATTTTAAAGCCTCCTGTTAGGCCATCATCTACACGACATAGCCCTGAATATTCCAATGCGCAGCTCTTTGCAAAAGAGAGATATTGGCAAGGAAAAGCTGTCTTGTACCTTTGCATTTTTCTCCCAAACGAAGGACACTAGAAAGAACATTTTAAAGCCTCCTGTTAGGCCATCATCTACACGACATAGCCCTGAATTTTCCAATGCGCAGCTCTTTGCAAAAGAGAGATATTGGCAAGGAAAAGCTGTCTTGTACCTTTGCATTTTTCTCCCAAACGAAGGTCACTAGAAAGAAAATTTTAAAGCCTCCTGTTAGGCCATCATCTACACGACATAGCCCTGAATTTTCCAATGCGCAGCTCTTTGCAAAAGAGAGATATTGGCAAGGAAAAGCTGTCTTGTACCTTTGCATTTTTCTCCCAAACGAAGGACACTAGAATTAAAATTTTAAAGCCTCCTGTTAGACCATCATCTACACGGCATAGCCATGAATTTTCCAATGCGCAGCTCTTTGCAAAAGAGAGATATTGGCAAGGAAAAGCTGTCTTGTACCTTTGCATTTTTCTCCCAAACGAAGGACACTAGAATTAAAATTTTAAAGCCTCCTGTTAGGCCATCATCTACACGACATAGCCCTGAATTTTCCAATGCGCAGCTCTTTGCAAAAGAGAGATATTGGCAAGGAAAAGCTGTCTTGTACCTTTGCATTTTTCTCCCAAACGAAGGACACTAGAATTAAAATTTTAAAGCCTCCTGTTAGGCCATCATCTACACGACATAGCCCTGAATTTTCCAATGCGCAGCTCTTTGCAAAAGAGAGATATTGGCAAGGAAAAGCTGTCTTGTACCTTTGCATTTTTCTCCCAAACGAAGGACACTAGAATTAAAATTTTAAAGCCTCCTGTTAGGCCATCATCTACACGACATAGCCCTGAATTTTCCAATGCGCAGCTCTTTGCAAAAGAGAGATATTGGCAAGGAAAAACTGTCTTGTACCTTTGCATTTTTCTCCCAAACGAAGGTCACTAGAAAGAAAATTTTAAAGCCTCCTGTTAGGCCATCATCTACACGACATAGCCCTGAATTTTCCAATGCGCAGCTCTTTGCAAAGGAGAGATATTGGCAAGGAAAAGCTGTCTTGTACCTTTGCATTTTTCTCCCAAACGAAGGACACTAGAATTAAAATTTTAAAGCCTCCTGTTAGGCCATCATCTACACGACATAGCCCTGAATTTTCCAATGCGCTGCTCTTTGCAAAAGAGAGATATTGGCAAGGAAAAGCTGTCTTGTACCTTTGCATTTTTCTCCAAAACGAAGGTCACTAGAAAGAAAATTTTAAAGCCTCCTGTTAGGCCATCATCTACACGACATAGTCCTGAATTTTCCAATGCGCAGCTCTTTGCAAAAGAGAGATATTGGCAAGGAAAAGCTGTCTTGTACCTTTGCATTTTTCTCCCAAACGAAGGTCACTAGAAAGAAAATTTTAAAGCCTCCTGTTAGGCCATCATCTACACGACATAGCCCTGAATTTTCCAATGCGTAGCTCTTTGCAAAAGAGAGATATTGGCAAGGAAAAGCTGTCTTGTACCTTTGCATTTTTCTCCCAAACGAAGGACACTAGAAAGAAAATTTTAAAGCCTCCTGTTAGGCCATCATCTACACGACATAGCCCTGAATTTTCCAATGCGCAGCTCTTTGCAAAAGAGAGATATTGGCAAGGAAAAGCTGTCTTGTACCATTGCATTTTTCTCCCAAACGAAGGACACTAGAAAGAACATTTTAAAGCCTCCTGTTAGACCATCATCTACACGGCATAGCCATGAATTTTCCAATGCGCAGCTCTTTGCAAAAGAGAGATATTGGCAAGGAAAAGCTGTCTTGTACCTTTGCATTTTTCTCCCAAACGAAGGACACTAGAAAGAAAATTTTAAAGCCTCCTGTTAGGCCATCATCTACACGACATAGCACTGATTTTTCCAATGCGTAGCTCTTTGCAAAAGAGAGATATTGGCAAGGAAAAGCTGTCTTGTACCTTTGCATTTTTCTCCCAAACGAAGGACACTAGAAAGAAAATTTTAAAGCCTCCTGTTAGGCCATCATCTACACGACATAGCCCTGAATTTTCCAATGCGCAGCTCTTTGCAAAAGAGAGATATTGGCAAGGAAAAGCTGTCTTGTACCATTGCATTTTTCTCCCAAACGAAGGACACTAGAAAGAAAATTTTAAAGCCTCCTGTTAGACCATCATCTACACGACATAGCCATGAATTTTCCAATGCGCAGCTCTTTGCAAAAGAGAGATATTGGCAAGGAAAAGCTGTCTTGTACCTTTGCATTTTTCTCCCAAACGAAGGACACTAGAAAGAACATTTTAAAGCCTCCTGTTAGGCCATCATCTACACGACATAGTCCTGAATTTTCCAATGCGCAGCTCTTTGCAAAAGAGAGATATTGGCAAGGAAAAGCTGTCTTGTACCTTTGCATTTTTCTCCCAAACGAAGGATACTAGAAAGAAAATTTTTAAAGCCTCCTGTTAGGCCATCATCTACACGACATAGCCCTGAATTTTCCAATGCGCAGCTCTTTGCAAAAGAGAGATATTGGCAAGGAAAAGCTGTCTTGTACCTTTGCATTTTTCTCCCAAACGAAGGACACTAGAATTAAAATTTTAAAGCCTCCTGTTAGGCCATCATCTACACGACATAGCCCTGAATTTTCCAATGCACAGCTCTTTGCAAAAGAGAGATATTGGCAAGGAAAAGCTGTCTTGTACCTTTGCATTTTTCTCCCAAACGAAGGTCACTAGAAAGAAAATTTTAAAGCCTCCTGTTAGGCCATCATCTACACGACATAGCCCTGAATTTTCCAATGCGCAGCTCTTTGCAAAAGAGAGATATTGGCAAGGAAAAGCTGTCTTGTACCTTTGCATTTTTCTCCCAAACGAAGGTCACTAGAAAGAAAATTTTAAAGCCTCCTGTTAGGCCATCATCTACACGACATAGCACTGATTTTTCCAATGCGTAGCTCTTTGCAAAAGAGAGATATTGGCAAGGAAAAGCTGTCTTGTACCTTTGCATTTTTCTCCCAAACGAAGGACACTAGAAAGAAAATTTTAAAGCCTCCTGTTAGGCCATCATCTACACGACATAGCCCTGAATTTTCCAATGCGCAGCTCTTTGCAAAAGAGAGATATTGGCAAGGAAAAGCTGTCTTGTACCATTGCATTTTTCTCCCAAACGAAGGACACTAGAAAGAAAATTTTAAAGCCTCCTGTTAGACCATCATCTACACGACATAGCCATGAATTTTCCAATGCGCAGCTCTTTGCAAAAGAGAGATATTGGCAAGGAAAAGCTGTCTTGTACCTTTGCATTTTTCTCCCAAACGAAGGACACTAGAAAGAACATTTTAAAGCCTCCTGTTAGGCCATCATCTACACGACATAGCCCTGAATTTTCCAATGCGCAGCTCTTTGCAAAAGAGAGATATTGGCAAGGAAAAGCTGTCTTGTACCTTTGCATTTTTCTCCCAAACGAAGGTCACTAGAAAGAAAATTTTAAAGCCTCCTGTTAGGCCATCATCTACACGACATAGCCCTGAATTTTCCAATGCGCAGCTCTTTGCAAAAGAGAGATATTGGCAAGGAAAAGCTGTCTTGTACCTTTGCATTTTTCTCCCAAACGAAGGTCACTAGAAAGAAAATTTTAAAGCCTCCTGTTAGGCCATCATCTACACGACATAGCCCTGAATTTTCCAATGCGTAGCTCTTTGCAAAAGAGAGATATTGGCAAGGAAAAGCTGTCTTGTACCTTTGCATTTTTCTCCCAAACGAAGGACACTAGAAAGAAAATTTTAAAGCCTCCTGTTAGGCCATCATCTACACGACATAGCCCTGAATTTTCCAATGCGCAGCTCTTTGCAAAAGAGAGATATTGGCAAGGAAAAGCTGTCTTGCACCTTTGCATTTTTCTCCCAAACGAAGGACACTAGAATTAAAATTTTAAAGCCTCCTGTTAGGCCATCATCTACACGACATAGCCCTGAATTTTCCAATGCGCTGCTCTTTGCAAAAGAGAGATATTGGCAAGGAAAAGCTGTCTTGTACCTTTGCATTTTTCTCCCAAACGAAGGACACTAGAATTAAAATTTTAAAGCCTCCTGTTAGGCCATCATCTACACGACATAGACCTGAATTTTCCAATGCGCAGCTCTTTGCAAAAGAGATATATTGGCAAGGAAAAGCTGTCTTGTACCTTTGCATTTTTCTCCCAAACGAAGGACACTAGAATTAAAATTTTAAAGCCTCCTGTTAGGCCATCATCTACACGACATAGCCCTGAATTTTCCAATGCGCAGCTCTTTGCAAAAGAGAGATATTGGCAAGGAAAAGCTGTCTTGTACCTTTGCATTTTTCTCCCAAACGAAGGTCACTAGAAAGAAAATTTTAAAGCCTCCTGTTAGGCCATCATCTACACGACATAGCCCTGAATTTTCCAATGCGCAGCTCTTTGCAAAAGAGAGATATTGGCAAGGAAAAGCTGTCTTGTACCTTTGCATTTTTCTCCAAAACGAAGGTCACTAGAAAGAAAATTTTAAAGCCTCCTGTTAGGCCATCATCTACACGACATAGTCCTGAATTTTCCAATGCGCAGCTCTTTGCAAAAGAGAGATATTGGCAAGGAAAAGCTGTCTTGTACCTTTGCATTTTTCTCCCAAACGAAGGTCACTAGAAAGAAAATTTTAAAGCCTCCTGTTAGGCCATCATCTACACGACATAGCCCTGAATTTTCCAATGCGTAGCTCTTTGCAAAAGAGAGATATTGGCAAGGAAAAGCTGTCTTGTACCTTTGCATTTTTCTCCCAAACGAAGGACACTAGAAAGAAAATTTTAAAGCCTCCTGTTAGGCCATCATCTACACGACATAGCCCTGAATTTTCCAATGCGCAGCTCTTTGCAAAAGAGAGATATTGGCAAGGAAAAGCTATCTTGTACCATTGCATTTTTCTCCCAAACGAAGGACACTAGAAAGAACATTTTAAAGCCTCCTGTTAGACCATCATCTACACGGCATAGCCATGAATTTTCCAATGCGCAGCTCTTTGCAAAAGAGAGATATTGGCAAGGAAAAGCTGTCTTGTACCTTTGCATTTTTCTCCCAAACGAAGGATACTAGAAAGAAAATTTTTAAAGCCTCCTGTTAGGCCATCATCTACACGACATAGCCCTGAATTTTCCAATGCGCAGCTCTTTGCAAAAGAGAGATATTGGCAAGGAAAAGCTGTCTTGTACCTTTGCATTTTTCTCCCAAACGAAGGACACTAGAATTAAAATTTTAAAGCCTCCTGTTAGGCCATCATCTACACGACATAGACCTGAATTTTCCAATGCGCAGCTCTTTGCAAAAGAGATATATTGGCAAGGAAAAGCTGTCTTGTACCTTTGCATTTTTCTCCCAAACGAAGGACACTAGAATTAAAATTTTAAAGCCTCCTGTTAGGCCATCATCTACACGACATAGCCCTGAATTTTCCAATGCGCAGCTCTTTGCAAAAGAGAGATATTGGCAAGGAAAAGCTGTCTTGTACCTTTGCATTTTTCTCCCAAACGAAGGTCACTAGAAAGAAAATTTTAAAGCCTCCTGTTAGGCCATCATCTACACGACATAGCCCTGAATTTTCCAATGCGCAGCTCTTTGCAAAAGAGAGATATTGGCAAGGAAAAGCTGTCTTGTACCTTTGCATTTTTCTCCAAAACGAAGGTCACTAGAAAGAAAATTTTAAAGCCTCCTGTTAGGCCATCATATACACGACATAGCCCTGAATTTTCCAATGCGTAGCTCTTTGCAAAAGAGAGATATTGGCAAGGAAAAGCTGTCTTGTACCTTTGCATTTTTCTCCCAAACGAAGGACACTAGAAAGAAAATTTTAAAGCCTCCTGTTAGGCCATCATATACACGACATAGCCCTGAATTTTCCAATGCGCAGCTCTTTGCAAAAGAGAGATATTGGCAAGGAAAAGCTGTCTTGTACCATTGCATTTTTCTCCCAAACGAAGGACACTAGAAAGAACATTTTAAAGCCTCCTGTTAGACCATCATCTACACGGCATAGCCATGAATTTTCCAATGCGCAGCTCTTTGCAAAAGAGAGATATTGGCAAGGAAAAGCTGTCTTGTACCTTTGCATTTTTCTCCCAAACGAAGGATACTAGAAAGAAAATTTTTAAAGCCTCCTGTTAGGCCATCATCTACACGACATAGCCCTGAATTTTCCAATGCGCAGCTCTTTGCAAAAGAGAGATATTGGCAAGGAAAAGCTGTCTTGTACCTTTGCATTTTTCTCCCAAACGAAGGACACTAGAATTAAAATTTTAAAGCCTCCTGTTAGGCCATCATCTACACGACATAGCCCTGAATTTTCCAATGCACAGCTCTTTGCAAAAGAGAGATATTGGCAAGGAAAAGCTGTCTTGTACCTTTGCATTTTTCTCCCAAACGAAGGTCACTAGAAAGAAAATTTTAAAGCCTCCTGTTAGGCCATCATCTACACGACATAGCCCTGAATTTTCCAATGCGCAGCTCTTTGCAAAAGAGAGATATTGGCAAGGAAAAGCTGTCTTGTACCTTTGCATTTTTCTCCCAAACGAAGGTCACTAGAAAGAAAATTTTAAAGCCTCCTGTTAGGCCATCATCTACACGACATAGCACTGATTTTTCCAATGCGTAGCTCTTTGCAAAAGAGAGATATTGGCAAGGAAAAGCTGTCTTGTACCTTTGCATTTTTCTCCCAAACGAAGGACACTAGAAAGAAAATTTTAAAGCCTCCTGTTAGGCCATCATCTACACGACATAGCCCTGAATTTTCCAATGCGTAGCTCTTTGCAAAAGAGAGATATTGGCAAGGAAAAGCTGTCTTGTACCTTTGCATTTTTCTCCCAAACGAAGGACACTAGAAAGAAAATTTTAAAGCCTCCTGTTAGGCCATCATCTACACGACATAGCCCTGAATTTTCCAATGCGCAGCTCTTTGCAAAAGAGAGATATTGGCAAGGAAAAGCTATCTTGTACCATTGCATTTTTCTCCCAAACGAAGGACACTAGAAAGAACATTTTAAAGCCTCCTGTTAGACCATCATCTACACGGCATAGCCATGAATTTTCCAATGCGCAGCTCTTTGCAAAAGAGAGATATTGGCAAGGAAAAGCTGTCTTGTACCTTTGCATTTTTCTCCCAAACGAAGGATACTAGAAAGAAAATTTTTAAAGCCTCCTGTTAGGCCATCATCTACACGACATAGCCCTGAATTTTCCAATGCGCAGCTCTTTGCAAAAGAGAGATATTGGCAAGGAAAAGCTGTCTTGTACCTTTGCATTTTTCTCCCAAACGAAGGACACTAGAATTAAAATTTTAAAGCCTCCTGTTAGGCCATCATCTACACGACATAGACCTGAATTTTCCAATGCGCAGCTCTTTGCAAAAGAGATATATTGGCAAGGAAAAGCTGTCTTGTACCTTTGCATTTTTCTCCCAAACGAAGGACACTAGAATTAAAATTTTAAAGCCTCCTGTTAGGCCATCATCTACACGACATAGCCCTGAATTTTCCAATGCGCAGCTCTTTGCAAAAGAGAGATATTGGCAAGGAAAAGCTGTCTTGTACCTTTGCATTTTTCTCCCAAACGAAGGTCACTAGAAAGAAAATTTTAAAGCCTCCTGTTAGGCCATCATCTACACGACATAGCCCTGAATTTTCCAATGCGCAGCTCTTTGCAAAAGAGAGATATTGGCAAGGAAAAGCTGTCTTGTACCTTTGCATTTTTCTCCAAAACGAAGGTCACTAGAAAGAAAATTTTAAAGCCTCCTGTTAGGCCATCATATACACGACATAGCCCTGAATTTTCCAATGCGTAGCTCTTTGCAAAAGAGAGATATTGGCAAGGAAAAGCTGTCTTGTACCTTTGCATTTTTCTCCCAAACGAAGGACACTAGAAAGAAAATTTTAAAGCCTCCTGTTAGGCCATCATATACACGACATAGCCCTGAATTTTCCAATGCGCAGCTCTTTGCAAAAGAGAGATATTGGCAAGGAAAAGCTGTCTTGTACCATTGCATTTTTCTCCCAAACGAAGGACACTAGAAAGAACATTTTAAAGCCTCCTGTTAGACCATCATCTACACGGCATAGCCATGAATTTTCCAATGCGCAGCTCTTTGCAAAAGAGAGATATTGGCAAGGAAAAGCTGTCTTGTACCTTTGCATTTTTCTCCCAAACGAAGGATACTAGAAAGAAAATTTTTAAAGCCTCCTGTTAGGCCATCATCTACACGACATAGCCCTGAATTTTCCAATGCGCAGCTCTTTGCAAAAGAGAGATATTGGCAAGGAAAAGCTGTCTTGTACCTTTGCATTTTTCTCCCAAACGAAGGACACTAGAATTAAAATTTTAAAGCCTCCTGTTAGGCCATCATCTACACGACATAGCCCTGAATTTTCCAATGCACAGCTCTTTGCAAAAGAGAGATATTGGCAAGGAAAAGCTGTCTTGTACCTTTGCATTTTTCTCCCAAACGAAGGTCACTAGAAAGAAAATTTTAAAGCCTCCTGTTAGGCCATCATCTACACGACATAGCCCTGAATTTTCCAATGCGCAGCTCTTTGCAAAAGAGAGATATTGGCAAGGAAAAGCTGTCTTGTACCTTTGCATTTTTCTCCCAAACGAAGGTCACTAGAAAGAAAATTTTAAAGCCTCCTGTTAGGCCATCATCTACACGACATAGCACTGATTTTTCCAATGCGTAGCTCTTTGCAAAAGAGAGATATTGGCAAGGAAAAGCTGTCTTGTACCTTTGCATTTTTCTCCCAAACGAAGGACACTAGAAAGAAAATTTTAAAGCCTCCTGTTAGGCCATCATCTACACGACATAGCCCTGAATTTTCCAATGCGCAGCTCTTTGCAAAAGAGAGATATTGGCAAGGAAAAGCTGTCTTGTACCATTGCATTTTTCTCCCAAACGAAGGACACTAGAAAGAAAATTTTAAAGCCTCCTGTTAGACCATCATCTACACGACATAGCCATGAATTTTCCAATGCGCAGCTCTTTGCAAAAGAGAGATATTGGCAAGGAAAAGCTGTCTTGTACCTTTGCATTTTTCTCCCAAACGAAGGACACTAGAAAGAACATTTTAAAGCCTCCTGTTAGGCCATCATCTACACGACATAGCCCTGAATTTTCCAATGCGCAGCTCTTTGCAAAAGAGAGATATTGGCAAGGAAAAGCTGTCTTGTACCTTTGCATTTTTCTCCCAAACGAAGGTCACTAGAAAGAAAAATTAAAGCCTCCTGTTAGGCCATCATCTACACGACATAGCCCTGAATTTTCCAATGCGCAGCTCTTTGCAAAAGAGAGATATTGGCAAGGAAAAGCTGTCTTGTACCTTTGCATTTTTCTCCCAAACGAAGGACACTAGAATTAAAATTTTAAAGCCTCCTGTTAGGCCATCATCTACACGACATAGCCCTGAATTTTCCAATGCGCAGCTCTTTGCAAAAGAGAGATATTGGCAAGGAAAAGCTGTCTTGTACCTTTGCATTTTTCTCCCAAACGAAGGACACTAGAATTAAAATATTAAAGCCTCCTGTTAGGCCATCATCTACACGACATAGCCCTGAATTTTCCAATGCGCAGCTCTTTGCAAAAGAGAGATATTGGCAAGGAAAAGCTGTCTTGTACCTTTGCATTTTTCTCCAAAACGAAGGTCACTAGAAAGAAAATTTTAAAGCCTCCTGTTAGGCCATCATCTACACGACATAGTCCTGAATTTTCCAATGCGCAGCTCTTTGCAAAAGAGAGATATTGGCAAGGAAAAGCTGTCTTGTACCTTTGCATTTTTCTCCCAAACGAAGGTCACTAGAAAGAAAATTTTAAAGCCTCCTGTTAGGCCATCATCTACACGACATAGCCCTGAATTTTCCAATGCGTAGCTCTTTGCAAAAGAGAGATATTGGCAAGGAAAAGCTGTCTTGTACCTTTGCATTTTTCTCCCAAACGAAGGACACTAGAAAGAAAATTTTAAAGCCTCCTGTTAGGCCATCATCTACACGACATAGCCCTGAATTTTCCAATGCGCAGCTCTTTGCAAAAGAGAGATATTGGCAAGGAAAAGCTGTCTTGTACCATTGCATTTTTCTCCCAAACGAAGGACACTAGAAAGAACATTTTAAAGCCTCCTGTTAGACCATCATCTACACGGCATAGCCATGAATTTTCCAATGCGCAGCTCTTTGCAAAAGAGAGATATTGGCAAGGAAAAGCTGTCTTGTACCTTTGCATTTTTCTCCCAAACGAAGGATACTAGAAAGAAAATTTTTAAAGCCTCCTGTTAGGCCATCATCTACACGACATAGCCCTGAATTTTCCAATGCGCAGCTCTTTGCAAAAGAGAGATATTGGCAAGGAAAAGCTGTCTTGTACCTTTGCATTTTTCTCCCAAACGAAGGACACTAGAATTAAAATTTTAAAGCCTCCTGTTAGGCCATCATCTACACGACATAGACCTGAATTTTCCAATGCGCAGCTCTTTGCAAAAGAGATATATTGGCAAGGAAAAGCTGTCTTGTACCTTTGCATTTTTCTCCCAAACGAAGGACACTAGAATTAAAATTTTAAAGCCTCCTGTTAGGCCATCATCTACACGACATAGCCCTGAATTTTCCAATGCGCAGCTCTTTGCAAAAGAGAGATATTGGCAAGGAAAAGCTGTCTTGTACCTTTGCATTTTTCTCCCAAACGAAGGTCACTAGAAAGAAAATTTTAAAGCCTCCTGTTAGGCCATCATCTACACGACATAGCCCTGAATTTTCCAATGCGCAGCTCTTTGCAAAAGAGAGATATTGGCAAGGAAAAGCTGTCTTGTACCTTTGCATTTTTCTCCAAAACGAAGGTCACTAGAAAGAAAATTTTAAAGCCTCCTGTTAGGCCATCATCTACACGACATAGTCCTGAATTTTCCAATGCGCAGCTCTTTGCAAAAGAGAGATATTGGCAAGGAAAAGCTGTCTTGTACCTTTGCATTTTTCTCCCAAACGAAGGTCACTAGAAAGAAAATTTTAAAGCCTCCTGTTAGGCCATCATCTACACGACATAGCCCTGAATTTTCCAATGCGTAGCTCTTTGCAAAAGAGAGATATTGGCAAGGAAAAGCTGTCTTGTACCTTTGCATTTTTCTCCCAAACGAAGGACACTAGAAAGAAAATTTTAAAGCCTCCTGTTAGGCCATCATATACACGACATAGCCCTGAATTTTCCAATGCGCAGCTCTTTGCAAAAGAGAGATATTGGCAAGGAAAAGCTGTCTTGTACCATTGCATTTTTCTCCCAAACGAAGGACACTAGAAAGAACATTTTAAAGCCTCCTGTTAGACCATCATCTACACGGCATAGCCATGAATTTTCCAATGCGCAGCTCTTTGCAAAAGAGAGATATTGGCAAGGAAAAGCTGTCTTGTACCTTTGCATTTTTCTCCCAAACGAAGGATACTAGAAAGAAAATTTTTAAAGCCTCCTGTTAGGCCATCATCTACACGACATAGCCCTGAATTTTCCAATGCGCAGCTCTTTGCAAAAGAGAGATATTGGCAAGGAAAAGCTGTCTTGTACCTTTGCATTTTTCTCCCAAACGAAGGACACTAGAATTAAAATTTTAAAGCCTCCTGTTAGGCCATCATCTACACGACATAGCCCTGAATTTTCCAATGCACAGCTCTTTGCAAAAGAGAGATATTGGCAAGGAAAAGCTGTCTTGTACCTTTGCATTTTTCTCCCAAACGAAGGTCACTAGAAAGAAAATTTTAAAGCCTCCTGTTAGGCCATCATCTACACGACATAGCCCTGAATTTTCCAATGCGCAGCTCTTTGCAAAAGAGAGATATTGGCAAGGAAAAGCTGTCTTGTACCTTTGCATTTTTCTCCCAAACGAAGGTCACTAGAAAGAAAATTTTAAAGCCTCCTGTTAGGCCATCATCTACACGACATAGCACTGATTTTTCCAATGCGTAGCTCTTTGCAAAAGAGAGATATTGGCAAGGAAAAGCTGTCTTGTACCTTTGCATTTTTCTCCCAAACGAAGGACACTAGAAAGAAAATTTTAAAGCCTCCTGTTAGGCCATCATCTACACGACATAGCCCTGAATTTTCCAATGCGCAGCTCTTTGCAAAAGAGAGATATTGGCAAGGAAAAGCTGTCTTGTACCATTGCATTTTTCTCCCAAACGAAGGACACTAGAAAGAAAATTTTAAAGCCTCCTGTTAGACCATCATCTACACGACATAGCCATGAATTTTCCAATGCGCAGCTCTTTGCAAAAGAGAGATATTGGCAAGGAAAAGCTGTCTTGTACCTTTGCATTTTTCTCCCAAACGAAGGACACTAGAAAGAACATTTTAAAGCCTCCTGTTAGGCCATCATCTACACGACATAGCCCTGAATTTTCCAATGCGCAGCTCTTTGCAAAAGAGAGATATTGGCAAGGAAAAGCTGTCTTGTACCTTTGCATTTTTCTCCCAAACGAAGGTCACTAGAAAGAAAAATTAAAGCCTCCTGTTAGGCCATCATCTACACGACATAGCCCTGAATTTTCCAATGCGCAGCTCTTTGCAAAAGAGAGATATTGGCAAGGAAAAGCTGTCTTGTACCTTTGCATTTTTCTCCCAAACGATGGACACTAGAATTAAAATTTTAAAGCCTCCTGTTAGGCCATCATCTACACGACATAGCCCTGAATTTTCCAATGCGCAGCTCTTTGCAAAAGAGAGATATTGGCAAGGAAAAGCTGTCTTGTACCTTTGCATTTTTCTCCCAAACGAAGGACACTAGAATTAAAATATTAAAGCCTCCTGTTAGGCCATCATCTACACGACATAGCCCTGAATTTTCCAATGCGCAGCTCTTTGCAAAAGATAGATATTGGCAAGGAAAAGCTGTCTTGTACCTTTGCATTTTTCTCCCAAACGAAGGACACTAGAAAGATAATTTTAAAGCCTCCTGTTAGGCCATCATCTACACGACATAACCCTGAATTTTCCAATGCGCAGCTCTTTGCAAAAGAGAGATATTGGCAAGGAAAAGCTGTCTTGTACCTTTGCATTTTTCTCCCAAACGAAGGACACTAGAAAGAAAATTTTAAAGCCTCCTGTTAGGCCATCATCTACACGACATAGCCCTGAATTTTCCAATGCGCAGCTCTTTGCAAAAGAGAGATATTGGCAAGGAAAAGCTGTCTTGTACCATTGCATTTTTCTCCCAAACGAAGGACACTAGAAAGAAAATTTTAAAGCCTCCTGTTAGGCCATCATCTACACGACATAGCCCTGAATTTTCCAATGCGCAGCTCTTTGCAAAAGAGAGATATTGGCAAGGAAAAGCTGTCTTGTACCATTGCATTTTTCTCCCAAACGAAGGACACTAGAAAGAAAATTTTAAAGCCTCCTGTTAGGCCATCATCTACACGACATAGCCCTGAATTTTCCAATGCGCAGCTCTTTGCAAAAGAGAGATATTGGCAAGGAAAAGCTGTCTTGTACCTTTGCATTTTTCTCCAAAACGAATGTCACTAGAAAGAAAATTTTAAAGCCCCCTGTTAGGCCATCATCTACACGACATAGCCCTGAATTTTCCAATGCGCAGCTCTTTGCAAAAGAGAGATATTGGCAAGGAAAAGCTGTCTTGTACCTTTGCATTTTTCTCCCAAACGAAGTACACTAGAAAGATAATTTTAAAGCCTCCTGTTAGGCCATCATCTACACGACATAGCCCTGAATTTTCCAATGCGCAGCTCTTTGCAAAAGAGAGATATTGGCAAGGAAAAGCTGTCTTGTACCTTTGCATTTTTCTCCCAAACGAAGGTCACTAGAAAGAAAATTTTAAAGCCTCCTGTTAGGCCATCATCTACACGACATAGCCCTGAATTTTCCAATGCGCAGCTCTTTGCAAAAGAGAGATATTGGCAAGGAAAAGCTGTCTTGTACCTTTGCATTTTTCTCCCAAACGAAGGTCACTAGAAAGAAAATTTTAAAGCCTCCTGTTAGGCCATCATCTACACGACATAGCCCTGAATTTTCCAATGCGTAGCTCTTTGCAAAAGAGAGATATTGGCAAGGAAAAGCTGTCTTGTACCTTTGCATTTTTCTCCCAAACGAAGGACACTAGAAAGAAAATTTTAAAGCCTCCTGTTAGGCCATCATCTACACGACATAGCCCTGAATTTTCCAATGCGCAGCTCTTTGCAAAAGAGAGATATTGGCAAGGAAAAGCTGTCTTGTACCATTGCATTTTTCTCCCAAACGAAGGACACTAGAAAGAACATTTTAAAGCCTCCTGTTAGACCATCATCTACACGGCATAGCCATGAATTTTCCAATGCGCAGCTCTTTGCAAAAGAGAGATATTGGCAAGGAAAAGCTGTCTTGTACCTTTGCATTTTTCTCCCAAACGAAGGATACTAGAAAGAAAATTTTTAAAGCCTCCTGTTAGGCCATCATCTACACGACATAGCCCTGAATTTTCCAATGCGCAGCTCTTTGCAAAAGAGAGATATTGGCAAGGAAAAGCTGTCTTGTACCTTTGCATTTTTCTCCCAAACGAAGGACACTAGAATTAAAATTTTAAAGCCTCCTGTTAGGCCATCATCTACACGACATAGCCCTGAATTTTCCAATGCACAGCTCTTTGCAAAAGAGAGATATTGGCAAGGAAAAGCTGTCTTGTACCTTTGCATTTTTCTCCCAAACGAAGGACACTAGAAAGAACATTTTAAAGCCTCCTGTTAGGCCATCATCTACACGACATAGCCCTGAATTTTCCAATGCGCAGCTCTTTGCAAAAGAGAGATATTGGCAAGGAAAAGCTGTCTTGTACCTTTGCATTTTTCTCCCAAACGAAGGTCACTAGAAAGAAAATTTTAAAGCCTCCTGTTAGGCCATCATCTACACGACATAGCCCTGAATTTTCCAATGCGCAGCTCTTTGCAAAAGAGAGATATTGGCAAGGAAAAGCTGTCTTGTACCTTTGCATTTTTCTCCCAAACGAAGGACACTAGAATTAAAATTTTAAAGCCTCCTGTTAGGCCATCATCTACACGACATAGCCCTGAATTTTCCAATGCGCAGCTCTTTGCAAAAGAGAGATATTGGCAAGGAAAAGCTGTCTTGTACCTTTGCATTTTTCTCCCAAACGAAGGACACTAGAATTAAAATATTAAAGCCTCCTGTTAGGCCATCATCTACACGACATAGCCCTGAATTTTCCAATGCGCAGCTCTTTGCAAAAGAGAGATATTGGCAAGGAAAAGCTGTCTTGTACCTTTGCATTTTTCTCCCAAACGAAGGACACTAGAAAGATAATTTTAAAGCCTCCTGTTAGGCCATCATCTACACGACATAACCCTGAATTTTCCAATGCGCAGCTCTTTGCAAAAGAGAGATATTGGCAAGGAAAAGCTGTCTTGTACCTTTGCATTTTTCTCCCAAACGAAGGACACTAGAAAGAAAATTTTAAAGCCTCCTGTTAGGCCATCATCTACACGACATAGCCCTGAATTTTCCAATGCGCAGCTCTTTGCAAAAGAGAGATATTGGCAAGGAAAAGCTGTCTTGTACCATTGCATTTTTCTCCCAAACGAAGGACACTAGAAAGAAAATTTTAAAGCCTCCTGTTAGGCCATCATCTACACGACATAGCCCTGAATTTTCCAATGCGCAGCTCTTTGCAAAAGAGAGATATTGGCAAGGAAAAGCTGTCTTGTACCATTGCATTTTTCTCCCAAACGAAGGACACTAGAAAGAAAATTTTAAAGCCTCCTGTTAGGCCATCATCTAAACGACATAGCCCTGAATTTTCCAATGCGCAGCTCTTTGCAAAAGAGAGATATTGGCAAGGAAAAGCTGTCTTGTACCTTTGCATTTTTCTCCAAAACGAAGGTCACTAGAAAGAAAATTTTAAAGCCCCCTGTTAGGCCATCATCTACACGACATAGCCCTGAATTTTCCAATGCGCAGCTCTTTGCAAAAGAGAGATATTGGCAAGGAAAAGCTGTCTTGTACCTTTGCATTTTTCTCCCAAACGAAGGACACTAGAAAGATAATTTTAAAGCCTCCTGTTAGGCCATCATCTAAACGACATAGCCCTGAATTTTCCAATGCGCAGCTCTTTGCAAAAGAGAGATATTGGCAAGGAAAAGCTGTCTTGTACCTTTGCATTTTTCTCCAAAACGAAGGTCACTAGAAAGAAAATTTTAAAGCCCCCTGTTAGGCCATCATCTACACGACATAGCCCTGAATTTTCCAATGCGCAGCTCTTTGCAAAAGAGAGATATTGGCAAGGAAAAGCTGTCTTGTACCTTTGCATTTTTCTCCCAAACGAAGGACACTAGAAAGATAATTTTAAAGCCTCCTGTTAGGCCATCATCTACACGACATAGCCCTGAATTTTCCAATGCGCAGCTCTTTGCAAAAGAGAGATATTGGCAAGGAAAAGCTGTCTTGTACCTTTGCATTTTTCTCCCAAACGAAGGACACTAGAAAGAAAATTTTAAAGCCTCCTGTTAGGCCATCATCTACACGACATAGCCCTGAATTTTCCAATGCGCAGCTCTTTGCAAAAGAGAGATATTGGCAAGGAAAAGCTGTCTTGTACCTTTGCATTTTTCTCCCAAACGAAGGTCACTAGAAAGAAAATTTTAAAGCCTCCTGTTAGGCCATCATCTACACGACATAGCCCTGAATTTTCCAATGCGCAGCTCTTTGCAAAAGAGAGATATTGGCAAGGAAAAGCTGTCTTGTACCTTTGCATTTTTCTCACAAACGAAGGACACTAGAATTAAAATTTTAAAGCCTCCTGTTAGGCCATCATCTACACGACATAGCCCTGAATTTTCCAATGCGCAGCTCTTTGCAAAAGAGAGATATTGGCAAGGAAAAGCTGTCTTGTACCTTTGCATTTTTCTCCCAAACGAAGGACACTAGAAAGATAATTTTAAAGCCTCCTGTTAGGCCATCATCTACACGACATAGCCCTGAATTTTCCAATGCGCAGCTCTTTGCAAAAGAGAGATATTGGCAAGGAAAAGCTGTCTTGTACCTTTGCATTTTTCTCCCGAACGAAGGACACTAGAAAGAAAATTTTAAAGCCTCCTGTTAGGCCATCATCTACACGACATAGCCCTGAATTTTCCAATGCGCAGCTCTTTGCAAAAGAGAGATATTGGCAAGGAAAAGCTGTCTTGTACCTTTGCATTTTTCTCCCAAACGAAGGTCACTAGAAAGAAAATTTTAAAGCCTCCTGTTAGGCCATCATCTACACGACATAGCCCTGAATTTTCCAATGCGCAGCTCTTTGCAAAAGAGAGATATTGGCAAGGAAAAGCTGTCTTGTACCTTTGCATTTTTCTCCCAAACGAAGGACACTAGAATTAAAATTTTAAAGCCTCCTGTTAGACCATCATCTACACGGCATAGCCATGAATTTTCCAATGCGCAGCTCTTTGCAAAAGAGAGATATTGGCAAGGAAAAGCTGTCTTGTACCTTTGCATTTTTCTCCCAAACGAAGGACACTAGAATTAAAATTTTAAAGCCTCCTGTTAGGCCATCATCTACACGACATAGCCCTGAATTTTCCAATGCGCAGCTCTTTGCAAAAGAGAGATATTGGCAAGGAAAAGCTGTCTTGTACCTTTGCATTTTTCTCCCAAACGAAGGACACTAGAATTAAAATTTTAAAGCCTCCTGTTAGGCCATCATCTACACGACATAGCCCTGAATTTTCCAATGCGCAGCTCTTTGCAAAAGAGAGATATTGGCAAGGAAAAGCTGTCTTGTACCTTTGCATTTTTCTCCCAAACGAAGGACACTAGAATTAAAATTTTAAAGCCTCCTGTTAGGCCATCATCTACACGACATAGCCCTGAATTTTCCAATGCGCAGCTCTTTGCAAAAGAGAGATATTGGCAAGGAAAAGCTGTCTTGTACCTTTGCATTTTTCTCCCAAACGAAGGTCACTAGAAAGAAAATTTTAAAGCCTCCTGTTAGGCCATCATCTACACGACATAGCCCTGAATTTTCCAATGCGCAGCTCTTTGCAAAAGAGAGATATTGGCAAGGAAAAGCTGTCTTGTACCTTTGCATTTTTCTCCCAAACGAAGGACACTAGAATTAAAATTTTAAAGCCTCCTGTTAGACCATCATCTACACGGCATAGCCATGAATTTTCCAATGCGCAGCTCTTTGCAAAAGAGAGATATTGGCAAGGAAAAGCTGTCTTGTACCTTTGCATTTTTCTCCCAAACGAAGGACACTAGAATTAAAATTTTAAAGCCTCCTGTTAGGCCATCATCTACACGACATAGCCCTGAATTTTCCAATGCGCAACTCTTTGCAAAAGAGAGATATTGGCAAGGAAAAGCTGTCTTGTACCTTTGCATTTTTCTCCCAAACGAAGGACACTAGAATTAAAATATTAAAGCCTCCTGTTAGGCCATCATCTACACGACATAGCCCTGAATTTTCCAATGCGCAGCTCTTTGCAAAAGAGAGATATTGGCAAGGAAAAGCTGTCTTGTACCATTGCATTTTTCTCCCAAACGAAGGACACTAGAAAGAACATTTTAAAGCCTCCTGTTAGACCATCATCTACACGGCATAGCCATGAATTTTCCAATGCGCAGCTCTTTGCAAAAGAGAGATATTGGCAAGGAAAAGCTGTCTTGTACCTTTGCATTTTTCTCCCAAACGAAGGATACTAGAAAGAAAATTTTTAAAGCCTCCTGTTAGGCCATCATCTACACGACATAGCCCTGAATTTTCCAATGCGCAGCTCTTTGCAAAAGAGAGATATTGGCAAGGAAAAGCTGTCTTGTACCTTTGCATTTTTCTCCCAAACGAAGGACACTAGAATTAAAATTTTAAAGCCTCCTGTTAGGCCATCATCTACACGACATAGCCCTGAATTTTCCAATGCACAGCTCTTTGCAAAAGAGAGATATTGGCAAGGAAAAGCTGTCTTGTACCTTTGCATTTTTCTCCCAAACGAAGGACACTAGAAAGAACATTTTAAAGCCTCCTGTTAGGCCATCATCTACACGACATAGCCCTGAATTTTCCAATGCGCAGCTCTTTGCAAAAGAGAGATATTGGCAAGGAAAAGCTGTCTTGTACCTTTGCATTTTTCTCCCAAACGAAGGTCACTAGAAAGAAAATTTTAAAGCCTCCTGTTAGGCCATCATCTACACGACATAGCCCTGAATTTTCCAATGCGCAGCTCATTGCAAAAGAGAGATATTGGCAAGGAAAAGCTGTCTTGTACCTTTGCATTTTTCTCCCAAACGAAGGACACTAGAATTAAAATTTTAAAGCCTCCTGTTAGGCCATCATCTACACGACATAGCCCTGAATTTTCCAATGCGCAGCTCTTTGCAAAAGAGAGATATTGGCAAGGAAAAGCTGTCTTGTACCTTTGCATTTTTCTCCCAAACGAAGGACACTAGAATTAAAATATTAAAGCCTCCTGTTAGGCCATCATCTACACGACATAGCCCTGAATTTTCCAATGCGCAGCTCTTTGCAAAAGAGAGATATTGGCAAGGAAAAGCTGTCTTGTACCTTTGCATTTTTCTCCCAAACGAAGGACACTAGAAAGATAATTTTAAAGCCTTCTGTTAGGCCATCATCTACACGACATAACCCTGAATTTTCCAATGCGCAGCTCTTTGCAAAAGAGAGATATTGGCAAGGAAAAGCTGTCTTGTACCTTTGCATTTTTCTCCCAAACGAAGGACACTAGAAAGAAAATTTTAAAGCCTCCTGTTAGGCCATCATCTACACGACATAGCCCTGAATTTTCCAATGCGCAGCTCTTTGCAAAAGAGAGATATTGGCAAGGAAAAGCTGTCTTGTACCATTGCATTTTTCTCCCAAACGAAGGACACTAGAAAGAAAATTTTAAAGCCTCCTGTTAGGCCATCATCTACACGACATAGCCCTGAATTTTCCAATGCGCAGCTCTTTGCAAAAGAGAGATATTGGCAAGGAAAAGCTGTCTTGTACCATTGCATTTTTCTCCCAAACGAAGGACACTAGAAAGAAAATTTTAAAGCCTCCTGTTAGGCCATCATCTAAACGACATAGCCCTGAATTTTCCAATGCGCAGCTCTTTGCAAAAGAGAGATATTGGCAAGGAAAAGCTGTCTTGTACCTTTGCATTTTTCTCCAAAACGAAGGTCACTAGAAAGAAAATTTTAAAGCCCCCTGTTAGGCCATCATCTACACGACATAGCCCTGAATTTTCCAATGCGCAGCTCTTTGCAAAAGAGAGATATTGGCAAGGAAAAGCTGTCTTGTACCTTTGCATTTTTCTCCCAAACGAAGGACACTAGAAAGATAATTTTAAAGCCTCCTGTTAGGCCATCATCTACACGACATAGCCCTGAATTTTCCAATGCGCAGCTCTTTGCAAAAGAGAGATATTGGCAAGGAAAAGCTGTCTTGTACCTTTGCATTTTTCTCCCAAACGAAGGACACTAGAAAGAAAATTTTAAAGCCTCCTGTTAGGCCATCATCTACACGACATAGCCCTGAATTTTCCAATGCGCAGCTCTTTGCAAAAGAGAGATATTGGCAAGGAAAAGCTGTCTTGTACCTTTGCATTTTTCTCCCAAACGAAGGTCACTAGAAAGAAAATTTTAAAGCCTCCTGTTAGGCCATCATCTACACGACATAGCCCTGAATTTTCCAATGCGCAGCTCTTTGCAAAAGAGAGATATTGGCAAGGAAAAGCTGTCTTGTACCTTTGCATTTTTCTCACAAACGAAGGACACTAGAATTAAAATTTTAAAGCCTCCTGTTAGGCCATCATCTACACGACATAGCCCTGAATTTTCCAATGCGCAGCTCTTTGCAAAAGAGAGATATTGGCAAGGAAAAGCTGTCTTGTACCTTTGCATTTTTCTCCCAAACGAAGGACACTAGAAAGATAATTTTAAAGCCTCCTGTTAGGCCATCATCTACACGACATAGCCCTGAATTTTCCAATGCGCAGCTCTTTGCAAAAGAGAGATATTGGCAAGGAAAAGCTGTCTTGTACCTTTGCATTTTTCTCCCGAACGAAGGACACTAGAAAGAAAATTTTAAAGCCTCCTGTTAGGCCATCATCTACACGACATAGCCCTGAATTTTCCAATGCGCAGCTCTTTGCAAAAGAGAGATATTGGCAAGGAAAAGCTGTCTTGTACCTTTGCATTTTTCTCCCAAACGAAGGTCACTAGAAAGAAAATTTTAAAGCCTCCTGTTAGGCCATCATCTACACGACATAGCCCTGAATTTTCCAATGCGCAGCTCTTTGCAAAAGAGAGATATTGGCAAGGAAAAGCTGTCTTGTACCATTGCATTTTTCTCCCAAACGAAGGACACTAGAAAGAAAATTTTAAAGCCTCCTGTTAGGCCATCATCTACACGACATAGCCCTGAATTTTCCAATGCGCAGCTCTTTGCAAAAGAGAGATATTGGCAAGGAAAAGCTGTCTTGTACCATTGCATTTTTCTCCCAAACGAAGGACACTAGAAAGAAAATTTTAAAGCCTCCTGTTAGGCCATCATCTAAACGACATAGCCCTGAATTTTCCAATGCGCAGCTCTTTGCAAAAGAGAGATATTGGCAAGGAAAAGCTGTCTTGTACCTTTGCATTTTTCTCCAAAACGAAGGTCACTAGAAAGAAAATTTTAAAGCCCCCTGTTAGGCCATCATCTACACGACATAGCCCTGAATTTTCCAATGCGCAGCTCTTTGCAAAAGAGAGATATTGGCAAGGAAAAGCTGTCTTGTACCTTTGCATTTTTCTCCCAAACGAAGGACACTAGAAAGATAATTTTAAAGCCTCCTGTTAGGCCATCATCTACACGACATAGCCCTGAATTTTCCAATGCGCAGCTCTTTGCAAAAGAGAGATATTGGCAAGGAAAAGCTGTCTTGTACCTTTGCATTTTTCTCCCAAACGAAGGACACTAGAAAGAAAATTTTAAAGCCTCCTGTTAGGCCATCATCTACACGACATAGCCCTGAATTTTCCAATGCGCAGCTCTTTGCAAAAGAGAGATATTGGCAAGGAAAAGCTGTCTTGTACCTTTGCATTTTTCTCCCAAACGAAGGTCACTAGAAAGAAAATTTTAAAGCCTCCTGTTAGGCCATCATCTACACGACATAGCCCTGAATTTTCCAATGCGCAGCTCTTTGCAAAAGAGAGATATTGGCAAGGAAAAGCTGTCTTGTACCTTTGCATTTTTCTCACAAACGAAGGACACTAGAATTAAAATTTTAAAGCCTCCTGTTAGGCCATCATCTACACGACATAGCCCTGAATTTTCCAATGCGCAGCTCTTTGCAAAAGAGAGATATTGGCAAGGAAAAGCTGTCTTGTACCTTTGCATTTTTCTCCCAAACGAAGGACACTAGAAAGATAATTTTAAAGCCTCCTGTTAGGCCATCATCTACACGACATAGCCCTGAATTTTCCAATGCGCAGCTCTTTGCAAAAGAGAGATATTGGCAAGGAAAAGCTGTCTTGTACCTTTGCATTTTTCTCCCGAACGAAGGACACTAGAAAGAAAATTTTAAAGCCTCCTGTTAGGCCATCATCTACACGACATAGCCCTGAATTTTCCAATGCGCAGCTCTTTGCAAAAGAGAGATATTGGCAAGGAAAAGCTGTCTTGTACCTTTGCATTTTTCTCCCAAACGAAGGTCACTAGAAAGAAAATTTTAAAGCCTCCTGTTAGGCCATCATCTACACGACATAGCCCTGAATTTTCCAATGCGCAGCTCTTTGCAAAAGAGAGATATTGGCAAGGAAAAGCTGTCTTGTACCTTTGCATTTTTCTCCCAAACGAAGGACACTAGAATTAAAATTTTAAAGCCTCCTGTTAGACCATCATCTACACGGCATAGCCATGAATTTTCCAATGCGCAGCTCTTTGCAAAAGAGAGATATTGGCAAGGAAAAGCTGTCTTGTACCTTTGCATTTTTCTCCCAAACGAAGGACACTAGAATTAAAATTTTAAAGCCTCCTGTTAGGCCATCATCTACACGACATAGCCCTGAATTTTCCAATGCGCAGCTCTTTGCAAAAGAGAGATATTGGCAAGGAAAAGCTGTCTTGTACCTTTGCATTTTTCTCCCAAACGAAGGACACTAGAATTAAAATTTTAAAGCCTCCTGTTAGGCCATCATCTACACGACATAGCCCTGAATTTTCCAATGCGCAGCTCTTTGCAAAAGAGAGATATTGGCAAGGAAAAGCTGTCTTGTACCTTTGCATTTTTCTCCCAAACGAAGGACACTAGAATTAAAATTTTAAAGCCTCCTGTTAGGCCATCATCTACACGACATAGCCCTGAATTTTCCAATGCGCAGCTCTTTGCAAAAGAGAGATATTGGCAAGGAAAAGCTGTCTTGTACCTTTGCATTTTTCTCCCAAACGAAGGTCACTAGAAAGAAAATTTTAAAGCCTCCTGTTAGGCCATCATCTACACGACATAGCCCTGAATTTTCCAATGCGCAGCTCTTTGCAAAAGAGAGATATTGGCAAGGAAAAGCTGTCTTGTACCTTTGCATTTTTCTCCCAAACGAAGGACACTAGAATTAAAATTTTAAAGCCTCCTGTTAGACCATCATCTACACGGCATAGCCATGAATTTTCCAATGCGCAGCTCTTTGCAAAAGAGAGATATTGGCAAGGAAAAGCTGTCTTGTACCTTTGCATTTTTCTCCCAAACGAAGGACACTAGAATTAAAATTTTAAAGCCTCCTGTTAGGCCATCATCTACACGACATAGCCCTGAATTTTCCAATGCGCAACTCTTTGCAAAAGAGAGATATTGGCAAGGAAAAGCTGTCTTGTACCTTTGCATTTTTCTCCCAAACGAAGGACACTAGAATTAAAATATTAAAGCCTCCTGTTAGGCCATCATCTACACGACATAGCCCTGAATTTTCCAATGCGCAGCTCTTTGCAAAAGAGAGATATTGGCAAGGAAAAGCTGTCTTGTACCTTTGCATTTTTCTCCCAAACGAAGGACACTAGAAAGATAATTTTAAAGCCTCCTGTTAGGCCATCATCTACACGACATAACCCTGAATTTTCCAATGCGCAGCTCTTTGCAAAAGAGAGATATTGGCAAGGAAAAGCTGTCTTGTACCTTTGCATTTTTCTCCCAAACGAAGGACACTAGAAAGAAAATTTTAAAGCCTCCTGTTAGGCCATCATCTACACGACATAGCCCTGAATTTTCCAATGCGCAGCTCTTTGCAAAAGAGAGATATTGGCAAGGAAAAGCTGTCTTGTACCATTGCATTTTTCTCCCAAACGAAGGACACTAGAAAGAAAATTTTAAAGCCTCCTGTTAGGCCATCATCTAAACGACATAGCCCTGAATTTTCCAATGCGCAGCTCTTTGCAAAAGAGAGATATTGGCAAGGAAAAGCTGTCTTGTACCTTTGCATTTTTCTCCCAAACGAAGGACACTAGAAAGAAAATTTTAAAGCCTCCTGTTAGGCCATCATCTACACGACATAGCCCTGAATTTTCCAATGCGCAGCTCTTTGCAAAAGAGAGATATTGGCAAGGAAAAGCTGTCTTGTACCATTGCATTTTTCTCCCAAACGAAGGACACTAGAAAGATAATTTTAAAGCCTCCTGTTAGGCCATCATCTACACGACATAGCCCTGAATTTTCCAATGCGCAGCTCTTTGCAAAAGAGAGATATTGGCAAGGAAAAGCTGTCTTGTACCTTTGCATTTTTCTCCCAAACGAAGGACACTAGAAAGAAAATTTTAAAGCCTCCTGTTAGGCCATCATCTACACGACATAGCCCTGAATTTTCCAATGCGCAGCTCTTTGCAAAAGAGAGATATTGGCAAGGAAAAGCTGTCTTGTACCTTTGCATTTTTCTCCCAAACGAAGGTCACTAGAAAGAAAATTTTAAAGCCTCCTGTTAGGCCATCATCTACACGACATAGCCCTGAATTTTCCAATGCGCAGCTCTTTGCAAAAGAGAGATATTGGCAAGGAAAAGCTGTCTTGTACCTTTGCATTTTTCTCCCAAACGAAGGACACTAGAATTAAAATTTTAAAGCCTCCTGTTAGGCCATCATCTACACGACATAGCCCTGAATTTTCCAATGCGCAGCTCTTTGCAAAAGAGAGATATTGGCAAGGAAAAGCTGTCTTGTACCTTTGCATTTTTCTCCCAAACGAAGGACACTAGAAAGATAATTTTAAAGCCTCCTGTTAGGCCATCATCTACACGACATAGCCCTGAATTTTCCAATGCGCAGCTCTTTGCAAAAGAGAGATATTGGCAAGGAAAAGCTGTCTTGTACCTTTGCATTTTTCTCCCAAACGAAGGTCACTAGAAAGAAAATTTTAAAGCCTCCTGTTAGGCCATCATCTACACGACATAGCCCTGAATTTTCCAATGCGCAGCTCTTTGCAAAAGAGAGATATTGGCAAGGAAAAGCTGTCTTGTACCTTTGCATTTTTCTCCCAAACGAAGGACACTAGAATTAAAATTTTAAAGCCTCCTGTTAGACCATCATCTACACGGCATAGCCATGAATTTTCCAATGCGCAGCTCTTTGCAAAAGAGAGATATTGGCAAGGAAAAGCTGTCTTGTACCTTTGCATTTTTCTCCCAAACGAAGGACACTAGAATTAAAATTTTAGAGCCTCCTGTTAGGCCATCATCTACACGACATAGCCCTGAATTTTCCAATGCGCAGCTCTTTGCAAAAGAGAGATATTGGCAAGGAAAAGCTGTCTTGTACCTTTGCATTTTTCTCCCAAACGAAGGACACTAGAATTAAAATTTTAAAGCCTCCTGTTAGGCCATCATCTACACGACATAGCCCTGAATTTTCCAATGCGCAGCTCTTTGCAAAAGAGAGATATTGGCAAGGAAAAGCTGTCTTGTACCTTTGCATTTTTCTCCCAAACGAAGGACACTAGAAAGAAAATTTTAAAGCCTCCTGTTAGGCCATCATCTACACGACATAGCCCTGAATTTTCCAATGCGCAGCTCTTTGCAAAAGAGAGATATTGGCAAGGAAAAGCTGTCTTGTACCTTTGCATTTTTCTCCCAAACGAAGGACACTAGAATTAAAATTTTAAAGCCTCCTGTTAGGCCATCATCTACACGACATAGCCCTGAATTTTCCAATGCGCAGCTCTTTGCAAAAGAGAGATATTGGCAAGGAAAAGCTGTCTTGTACCTTTGCATTTTTCTCCCAAACGAAGGACACTAGAAAGAAAATTTTAAAGCCTCCTGTTAGGCCATCATCTACACGACATAGCCCTGAATTTTCCAATGCGCAGCTCTTTGCAAAAGAGAGATATTGGCAAGGAAAAGCTGTCTTGTACCTTTGCATTTTTCTCCCAAACGAAGGTCACTAGAAAGAAAATTTTAAAGCCTCCTGTTAGGCCATCATCTACACGACATAGCCCTGAATTTTCCAATGCGCAGCTCTTTGCAAAAGAGAGATATTGGCAAGGAAAAGCTGTCTTGTACCTTTGCATTTTTCTCCCAAACGAAGGACACTAGAATTAAAATTTTAAAGCCTCCTGTTAGACCATCATCTACACGGCATAGCCATGAATTTTCCAATGCGCAGCTCTTTGCAAAAGAGAGATATTGGCAAGGAAAAGCTGTCTTGTACCTTTGCATTTTTCTCCCAAACGAAGGACACTAGAATTAAAATTTTAAAGCCTCCTGTTAGGCCATCATCTACACGACATAGCCCTGAATTTTCCAATGCGCAGCTCTTTGCAAAAGAGAGATATTGGCAAGGAAAAGCTGTCTTGTACCTTTGCATTTTTCTCCCAAACGAAGGACACTAGAAAGATAATTTTAAAGCCTCCTGTTAGGCCATCATCTACACGACATAGCCCTGAATTTTCCAATGCGCAGCTCTTTGCAAAAGAGAGATATTGGCAAGGAAAAGCTGTCTTGTACCTTTGCATTTTTCTCCCAAACGAAGGTCACTAGAAAGAAAATTTTAAAGCCTCCTGTTAGGCCATCATCTACACGACATAGCCCTGAATTTTCCAATGCGCAGCTCTTTGCAAAAGAGAGATATTGGCAAGGAAAAGCTGTCTTGTACCTTTGCATTTTTCTCCCAAACGAAGGACACTAGAATTAAAATTTTAAAGCCTCCTGTTAGACCATCATCTACACGGCATAGCCATGAATTTTCCAATGCGCAGCTCTTTGCAAAAGAGAGATATTGGCAAGGAAAAGCTGTCTTGTACCTTTGCATTTTTCTCCCAAACGAAGGACACTAGAATTAAAATTTTAGAGCCTCCTGTTAGGCCATCATCTACACGACATAGCCCTGAATTTTCCAATGCGCAGCTCTTTGCAAAAGAGAGATATTGGCAAGGAAAAGCTGTCTTGTACCTTTGCATTTTTCTCCCAAACGAAGGACACTAGAATTAAAATTTTAAAGCCTCCTGTTAGGCCATCATCTACACGACATAGCCCTGAATTTTCCAATGCGCAGCTCTTTGCAAAAGAGAGATATTGGCAAGGAAAAGCTGTCTTGTACCTTTGCATTTTTCTCCCAAACGAAGGACACTAGAAAGAAAATTTTAAAGCCTCCTGTTAGGCCATCATCTACACGACATAGCCCTGAATTTTCCAATGCGCAGCTCTTTGCAAAAGAGAGATATTGGCAAGGAAAAGCTGTCTTGTACCTTTGCATTTTTCTCCCAAACGAAGGACACTAGAATTAAAATTTTAAAGCCTCCTGTTAGGCCATCATCTACACGACATAGCCCTGAATTTTCCAATGCGCAGCTCTTTGCAAAAGAGAGATATTGGCAAGGAAAAGCTGTCTTGTACCTTTGCATTTTTCTCCCAAACGAAGGACACTAGAAAGAAAATTTTAAAGCCTCCTGTTAGGCCATCATCTACACGACATAGCCCTGAATTTTCCAATGCGCAGCTCTTTGCAAAAGAGAGATATTGGCAAGGAAAAGCTGTCTTGTACCTTTGCATTTTTCTCCCAAACGAAGGTCACTAGAAAGAAAATTTTAAAGCCTCCTGTTAGGCCATCATCTACACGACATAGCCCTGAATTTTCCAATGCGCAGCTCTTTGCAAAAGAGAGATATTGGCAAGGAAAAGCTGTCTTGTACCTTTGCATTTTTCTCCCAAACGAAGGACACTAGAATTAAAATTTTAAAGCCTCCTGTTAGACCATCATCTACACGGCATAGCCATGAATTTTCCAATGCGCAGCTCTTTGCAAAAGAGAGATATTGGCAAGGAAAAGCTGTCTTGTACCTTTGCATTTTTCTCCCAAACGAAGGACACTAGAATTAAAATTTTAGAGCCTCCTGTTAGGCCATCATCTACACGACATAGCCCTGAATTTTCCAATGCGCAGCTCTTTGCAAAAGAGAGATATTGGCAAGGAAAAGCTGTCTTGTACCTTTGCATTTTTCTCCCAAACGAAGGACACTAGAATTAAAATTTTAAAGCCTCCTGTTAGGCCATCATCTACACGACATAGCCCTGAATTTTCCAATGCGCAGCTCTTTGCAAAAGAGAGATATTGGCAAGGAAAAGCTGTCTTGTACCTTTGCATTTTTCTCCCAAACGAAGGACACTAGAAAGATAATTTTAAAGCCTCCTGTTAGGCCATCATCTACACGACATAGCCCTGAATTTTCCAATGCGCAGCTCTTTGCAAAAGAGAGATATTGGCAAGGAAAAGCTGTCTTGTACCTTTGCATTTTTCTCCCAAACGAAGGACACTAGAAAGAAAATTTTAAAGCCTCCTGTTAGGCCATCATCTACACGACATAGCCCTGAATTTTCCAATGCGCAGCTCTTTGCAAAAGAGAGATATTGGCAAGGAAAAGCTGTCTTGTACCTTTGCATTTTTCTCCCAAACGAAGGTCACTAGAAAGAAAATTTTAAAGCCTCCTGTTAGGCCATCATCTACACGACATAGCCCTGAATTTTCCAATGCGCAGCTCTTTGCAAAAGAGAGATATTGGCAAGGAAAAGCTGTCTTGTACCTTTGCATTTTTCTCCCAAACGAAGGACACTAGAATTAAAATTTTAAAGCCTCCTGTTAGACCATCATCTACACGGCATAGCCATGAATTTTCCAATGCGCAGCTCTTTGCAAAAGAGAGATATTGGCAAGGAAAAGCTGTCTTGTACCTTTGCATTTTTCTCCCAAACGAAGGACACTAGAATTAAAATTTTAGAGCCTCCTGTTAGGCCATCATCTACACGACATAGCCCTGAATTTTCCAATGCGCAGCTCTTTGCAAAAGAGAGATATTGGCAAGGAAAAGCTGTCTTGTACCTTTGCATTTTTCTCCCAAACGAAGGACACTAGAATTAAAATTTTAAAGCCTCCTGTTAGGCCATCATCTACACGACATAGCCCTGAATTTTCCAATGCGCAGCTCTTTGCAAAAGAGAGATATTGGCAAGGAAAAGCTGTCTTGTACCTTTGCATTTTTCTCCCAAACGAAGGTCACTAGAAAGAAAATTTTAAAGCCTCCTGTTAGGCCATCATCTACACGACATAGCCCTGAATTTTCCAATGCGCAGCTCTTTGCAAAAGAGAGATATTGGCAAGGAAAAGCTGTCTTGTACCTTTGCATTTTTCTCCCAAACGAAGGACACTAGAATTAAAATTTTAAAGCCTCCTGTTAGACCATCATCTACACGGCATAGCCATGAATTTTCCAATGCGCAGCTCTTTGCAAAAGAGAGATATTGGCAAGGAAAAGCTGTCTTGTACCTTTGCATTTTTCTCCCAAACGAAGGACACTAGAATTAAAATTTTAAAGCCTCCTGTTAGGCCATCATCTACACGACATAGCCCTGAATTTTCCAATGCGCAACTCTTTGCAAAAGAGAGATATTGGCAAGGAAAAGCTGTCTTGTACCTTTGCATTTTTCTCCCAAACGAAGGACACTAGAATTAAAATATTAAAGCCTCCTGTTAGGCCATCATCTACACGACATAGCCCTGAATTTTCCAATGCGCAGCTCTTTGCAAAAGAGAGATATTGGCAAGGAAAAGCTGTCTTGTACCTTTGCATTTTTCTCCCAAACGAAGGACACTAGAAAGATAATTTTAAAGCCTCCTGTTAGGCCATCATCTACACGACATAACCCTGAATTTTCCAATGCGCAGCTCTTTGCAAAAGAGAGATATTGGCAAGGAAAAGCTGTCTTGTACCTTTGCATTTTTCTCCCAAACGAAGGACACTAGAAAGATAATTTTAAAGCCTCCTGTTAGGCCATCATCTACACGACATAGCCCTGAATTTTCCAATGCGCAGCTCTTTGCAAAAGAGAGATATTGGCAAGGAAAAGCTGTCTTGTACCTTTGCATTTTTCTCCCAAACGAAGGACACTAGAAAGAAAATTTTAAAGCCTCCTGTTAGGCCATCATCTACACGACATAGCCCTGAATTTTCCAATGCGCAGCTCTTTGCAAAAGAGAGATATTGGCAAGGAAAAGCTGTCTTGTACCTTTGCATTTTTCTCCCAAACGAAGGTCACTAGAAAGAAAATTTTAAAGCCTCCTGTTAGGCCATCATCTACACGACATAGCCCTGAATTTTCCAATGCGCAGCTCTTTGCAAAAGAGAGATATTGGCAAGGAAAAGCTGTCTTGTACCTTTGCATTTTTCTCCCAAACGAAGGACACTAGAATTAAAATTTTAAAGCCTCCTGTTAGACCATCATCTACACGGCATAGCCATGAATTTTCCAATGCGCAGCTCTTTGCAAAAGAGAGATATTGGCAAGGAAAAGCTGTCTTGTACCTTTGCATTTTTCTCCCAAACGAAGGACACTAGAATTAAAATTTTAGAGCCTCCTGTTAGGCCATCATCTACACGACATAGCCCTGAATTTTCCAATGCGCAGCTCTTTGCAAAAGAGAGATATTGGCAAGGAAAAGCTGTCTTGTACCTTTGCATTTTTCTCCCAAACGAAGGACACTAGAATTAAAATTTTAAAGCCTCCTGTTAGGCCATCATCTACACGACATAGCCCTGAATTTTCCAATGCGCAGCTCTTTGCAAAAGAGAGATATTGGCAAGGAAAAGCTGTCTTGTACCTTTGCATTTTTCTCCCAAACGAAGGACACTAGAAAGATAATTTTAAAGCCTCCTGTTAGGCCATCATCTACACGACATAGCCCTGAATTTTCCAATGCGCAGCTCTTTGCAAAAGAGAGATATTGGCAAGGAAAAGCTGTCTTGTACCTTTGCATTTTTCTCCCAAACGAAGGACACTAGAAAGAAAATTTTAAAGCCTCCTGTTAGGCCATCATCTACACGACATAGCCCTGAATTTTCCAATGCGCAGCTCTTTGCAAAAGAGAGATATTGGCAAGGAAAAGCTGTCTTGTACCTTTGCATTTTTCTCCCAAACGAAGGTCACTAGAAAGAAAATTTTAAAGCCTCCTGTTAGGCCATCATCTACACGACATAGCCCTGAATTTTCCAATGCGCAGCTCTTTGCAAAAGAGAGATATTGGCAAGGAAAAGCTGTCTTGTACCTTTGCATTTTTCTCCCAAACGAAGGACACTAGAATTAAAATTTTAA
>NW_026969409.1:0-41787 GCF_028390025.1 Pseudophryne corroboree
CCGCATGCCGCCCCCAATGCATCCTTTTGTGGCCCACAGGCCGAGGTCCGACAGGGGTCCTTTTGTGGCCCGATCACCTTGCTTAGAGCGAGGGCAGGAGAGTGCAGCCAGAGTCTTTGCTTTCTATGTGCGGCACCATCTTCCCGAAGAGATCACCGGGAAGATAGTGCCCCTTCCACTGGCTACAGCACAGGTATACTGGGGTGGGGTAGCAAACTGGGGGCCCCAATGGGCCCCTCCAGCAGTCCCTCTACCAAAACACGTCTTTTGGTGGTTTTGCGGTGTTGTTATAACTACATGGTGACGATACTGTAGCACAGAGATTTTCAACCATTTACAACTCACGTCACACAGAACAAGATTTAAATATTGACAAGGCACACTGAAATATAATGGTGATGCATGGTGCAGTATCGTGTCCTAGGATGTCATGTCGCAGCTTCTCCATAGGTAACGCCTGAACAGGCCCAGTGACAGGGGGGACAAAGGGGACACTTGTTCAGGGCTCCAAGTATTAAGAACAGAAATAATGGGGCCACAGTGCCAATATTGCTTTTTAAAGTGGATCCAAACCATTTCCTGTGGCATTGCAGTCAAACAATTGAGCTATTTACCCTTGCATAGAAAGGTATAATCTAAGCTAGAGAATTCTATTTGGAGCTCACCTTGTACTTTGTGAAGAAATAATCAGCTTTGTGGCTGAGCAGATATATGGAGTGTGTGGCTGCACACTGCATTGATCTGCTGAGTTGCAATGCTAATAATTTTTTTTTTTTGCAAAGTACCAATAGCTTCATTGTGAAGGTGGAAAGAAGGGTGTTACGGCATGGAATGTACAAACTGCGAGACCCTGCTGGTAGCGCCTTTGTCTATTTAGTAGGAAGGGCACGTAACAGCCGGGGGGCAATGGAGGAAGCCCCTTTAGGGCTGGAGCCCGGCGGCAACTGACTCCGTTGTCTCTGGCAGTTCCGCCCCTGGACTAGAGGAATGGTCAAGAACATGGCAACATTTAATGCCAAAAAATGCAAAATCATACACGTCTCAAAAATGCAAAGGCTAACTATAATATTAAGGGCATTATAATGGCAAGAGGAAAGCTATCTAAGTATTACTATTTCAGGTAAGCAATGTAACAAAGCAATAGGAAAGGCAAGTCAGATGCTTGTTTGCATAGGTTAAAGAACCAGTAGCAGAAAAAAGTAATACAGGTTGAGTATCCCATATCCAAATATTCCGAAATACGGAATATTCCGAAATACGGACTTTTTTGAGTGAGACTGAGATAGTGAAACCTTTGTGTTTTGATGGCTCAGTGTACACAAACTTTGTTTAATACTCAAAGTTATTAAAAATATTGTATTAAATGAACTTCAGACTGTGTGTATAAGGTGTATATGAAACATAAATGAATTCTGTGAATGTACACACACTTTGTTTAATGCACAAAGTTATAAAAAATATTGGCTAAAATGACCTTCAGGCTGTGTGTATAAGGTGTATATGAAACATAAATGCCTTCTGTGCTTAGATTTAGGTCCCATCACCATAATATCTCGTTATGGTATGCAATTATTCCAAAATACAGAAAAATCCGATATCCAAAATTCCTCTGGTCCCAAGCATTTTGGATAAGGGATACTCAACCTGTAATGCCACTGTATAGGTCCTTGGTACAGCAACATTTAGAATCCTGTGTTCAGTTCCAGAAGCCATATCTCCAGAAGGCTGTAAATACATTAGGGCAACTAAAATTGTGCATGGCCTACATCACAAAACTTACCTGGAAATACAAAAAAATGTTGATGTGTATAGTTTGGAGAAGGGAAGAGGGAACATACAGTAATAGAAACATTTAAATATATAGGGAGGAATGTAATAGGGTGTGAGAATCAGAAAGTGAGAGATTTTGTGTTTTTTCCTGTTGTTTTTTTTTGTTTTTGTTTGATTGTTTGTTTTTAAAGTGGCAATCCTTTACATGGCAAAACCAGGTTGATATTTGCCATGTAAAGGATTGCCACCATGGGCATGTGTAGAAGGGGCACTGCTACTGTTGGCATTATGTGTGTAAGCTGCACTGATATGGTGGTTATGTGTATAAAGGGCACTGCGACTGTGGGTATTATTATTATTATTATTACATGCGGTGTAATGACAATAAGATAGTGCTACTGTGTGGCGTATTTTGATTTGGGGTGCTATTGTGTGGCCATGCCCCTTCCTTGTGATACCACACCTTCTTTTTTTAAGGAGCGCACTGTCCCTTTATTAAGTATTGGAGAGAGGGCCCAAATTAATAGTTTGCAGGGAGGCGCCAAACACCCTAGCACTGGCCCTTTGGTAGGGGACAGGATTTGCTTCTGCTTGTGCACATATGTTATGATTGCCAGCCAACAGCACTGGTTTTGCCTATAACACTAACTATAAATATTTTGAATTGGTCCTGGACCACCAATCCAAGGCACCCCTGCAAGTGTCCTGAGGCACCCCAGGGTGCAGTTTAAGAAACCACTGGTCTAGTGAGTACCCAGGATAATTATTGTAGCTGGTCTGCGGGTAACAGCTCTCAGATCCACTTCTAGAAAAAATGCAGCAATGTAATTTGAGTGACAAACTGCAGAGATGAACCCTTTCTGTGACTGCTGCACAGGGATCACACAAACTCTATTCATAGGGCTGACTTCCCTTAGGGGAGATGTTCTCACCCCGCAAAGAAGTGCGAGTATATACCGCACTTACGGTACCATTGGATTTACAGATATTTTCTTGCAATACACTATGGGGGTCATTCTGAGTTGATTGCTCGCTAGCAGTTTTTAGCAGCCATGCAAACGCATTGTCGCTGCCCACTGGAGAGTGTATATTCACTTTGGAGAAGTGCGAATACTTGAGTAGCAGAGCGCCTGCAAAATCGTTTCAAAATAAGACCAGCACTATAGTTACACTTCGTGTGCGTTGATTCTAACAACCGAGGGACGGCTTTTGATGTCACACACCCATCCAGCGAATGCCCAGCCACGTCTGCATTTCTTCTGCCACGCCTGCATTTTTCCAAGCACTCCCTGAAAACGGTCAGTTGACACCCAGAAACGCCCTCTTTCTGTCAATCTCCTTGTGGCCTGTTCTGTGATTGGAATAATCGCTAGAACTAGTGCAAAATAGAGATGAGCGGGTTCGGTTTCTCTGAATCCGAACCCGCCAGAACTTCATGTTTTTTTTCACGGGTCCGAGCGACTCGGATCTTCCCGCCTTGCTCGGTTAACCCGAGCGCGCCCGAACGTCATCATGACGCTGTCGGATTCTCGCGAGGCTCGGATTCTATCGCGAGACTCGGATTCTATATAAGGAGCCGCGCGTCGCCGCCATTTTCACACGTGCATTGAGATTGATAGGGAGAGGACGTGGCTGGCGTCCTCTCCGTTTAGAATTAGAATAGATTAGAGAGACACTTGATTTACTAATTTTGGGGAGCATTAGGAGTACTCAGTAGTGTACAGTGCAGAGTTTTGCTGATAGTGACCAGTGACCACCACTTTTATTTATAATCCGTTCTCTGCCTGAAAAAAGCGATACACAGCACACAGTGACTCAGTCACATACCATATCTGTGTGCACTGCTCAGGCTCAGGCCAGTGTGCTGCATCATCTATTATCTATATATAATATTATATATATCTGTCTGACTGCTCAGCTCACACAGCTTATAATTGTGGGGGAGACTGGGGAGCACTACTGCAGTGCCAGTTATAGGTTATAGCAGGAGCCAGGAGTACATAATATATTATATAGTGAGTGACCACCAGACACACAGTGCAGTTTATTTAATATATCCGTTCTCTGCCTGAAAAAAGCGATACACACAGTGACTCAGTCAGTCACATACCATATCTGTGTGCACTGCTCAGGCTCAGGCCAGTGTGCTGCATCATCTATATATATTATATATCTGTCTGACTGCTCAGCTCACACAGCTTATAATTGTGGGGGAGACTGGGGAGCACTACTGCAGTGCCAGTTATAGGTTATAGCAGGAGCCAGGAGTACATAATATTATATTAAAATTAAACAGTGCACACTTTTGCTGCAGGAGTGCCACTGCCAGTGTGACTAGTGACCAGTGACCTGACCACCAGTATATAATATTAGTAGTATACTATCTCTTTATCAACCAGTCTATATTAGCAGCAGACACAGTACAGTGCGGTAGTTCACGGCTGTGGCTACCTCTGTGTCGGCACTCGGCAGCCCGTCCATAATTGTATATACCACCTAACCGTGGTTTTTTTTTCTTTCTTTATACATACATACTAGTTACGAGTATACTATCTCTTTATCAACCAGTCTATATATTAGCAGCAGACACAGTACAGTGCGGTAGTTCACGGCTGTGGCTACCTCTGTGTCGGCACTCGGCAGCCCGTCCATAATTGTATATACCACCTAACCGTGGTTTTTTTTTCTTTCTTTATACATACATACTAGTTACGAGTATACTATCTCTTTATCAACCAGTCTATATATTAGCAGCAGACACAGTACAGTGCGGTAGTTCACGGCTGTGGCTACCTCTGTGTCGGCACTCGGCAGCCCGTCCATAATTGTATATACCACCTAACCGTGGTTTTTTTTTTCATTCTTTATACATACATACTAGTTACGAGTATACTATCTCTTTATCAACCAGTCTATATATTAGCAGCAGACACAGTACAGTGCGGTAGTTCACGGCTGTGGCTACCTCTGTGTCGGCACTCGGCAGCCCGTCCATAATTGTATATACCACCTAACCGTGGTTTTTTTTTCTTTCTTTATACATACATACTAGTTACGAGTATACTATCTCTTTATCAACCAGTCTATATATTAGCAGCAGACACAGTACAGTGCGGTAGTTCACGGCTGTGGCTACCTCTGTGTCGGCACTCGGCAGCCCATCCATAATTGTATACTAGTATCCAATCCATCCATCTCCATTGTTTACCTGAGGTGCCTTTTAGTTGTGCCTATTAAAATATGGAGAACAAAAATGTTGAGGTTCCAAAATTAGGGAAAGATCAAGATCCACTTCCACCTCGTGCTGAAGCTGCTGCCACTAGTCATGGCCGAGACGATGAAATGCCAGCAACGTCGTCTGCCAAGGCCGATGCCCAATGGCATAGTACAGAGCATGTCAAAACCAAAACACCAAATATCAGTAAAAAAAGGACTCCAAAACCTAAAATAAAATTGTCGGAGGAGAAGCGTAAACTTGCCAATATGCCATTTACCACACGGAGTGGCAAGGAACGGCTGAGGCCCTGGCCTATGTTCATGGCTAGTGGTTCAGCTTCACATGAGGATGGAAGCACTCAGCCTCTCGCTAGAAAACTGAAAAGACTCAAGCTGGCAAAAGCACCGCAAAGAACTGTGCGTTCTTTGAAATCCCAAATCCACAAGGAGAGTCCAATTGTGTCGGTTGCGATGCCTGACCTTCCCAACACTGGACGTGAAGAGCATGCGCCTTCCACCATTTGCACGCCCCCTGCAAGTGCTGGAAGGAGCACCCGCAGTCCAGTTCCTGATAGTCAGATTGAAGATGTCAGTGTTGAAGTACACCAGGATGAGGAGGATATGGGTGTTGCTGGCGCTGGGGAGGAAATTGACCAGGAGGATTCTGATGGTGAGGTGGTTTGTTTAAGTCAGGCACCCGGGGAGACACCTGTTGTCCGTGGGAGGAATATGGCCGTTGACATGCCAGGTGAAAATACCAAAAAAATCAGCTCTTCGGTGTGGAGGTATTTCACCAGAAATGCGGACAACAGGTGTCAAGCCGTGTGTTCCCTTTGTCAAGCTGTAATAAGTAGGGGTAAGGACGTTAACCACCTCGGAACATCCTCCCTTATACGTCACCTGCAGCGCATTCATAATAAGTCAGTGACAAGTTCAAAAACTTTGGGTGACAGCGGAAGCAGTCCACTGACCAGTAAATCCCTTCCTCTTGTAACCAAGCTCACGCAAACCACCCCACCAACTCCCTCAGTGTCAATTTCCTCCTTCCCCAGGAATGCCAATAGTCCTGCAGGCCATGTCACTGGCAAGTCTGACGAGTCCTCTCCTGCCTGGGATTCCTCCGATGCATCCTTGCGTGTAACGCCTACTGCTGCTGGCGCTGCTGTTGTTGCCGCTGGGAGTCGATGGTCATCCCAGAGGGGAAGTCGTAAGCCCACTTGTACTACTTCCAGTAAGCAATTGACTGTTCAACAGTCCTTTGCGAGGAAGATGAAATATCACAGCAGTCATCCTACTGCAAAGCGGATAACTGAGTCCTTGACAACTATGTTGGTGTTAGACGTGCGTCCGGTATCCGCCGTTAGTTCACAGGGAACTAGACAATTTATTGAGGCAGTGTGCCCCCGTTACCAAATACCATCTAGGTTCCACTTCTCTAGGCAGGCGATACCGAGAATGTACACGGACGTCAGAAAAAGACTCACCAGTGTCCTAAAAAATGCAGTTGTACTCAATGTCCACTTAACCACGGACATGTGGACAAGTGGAGCAGGGCAGGGTCAGGACTATATGACTGTGACAGCCCACTGGGTAGATGTATGGACTCCCGCCGCAAGAACAGCAGCGGCGGCACCAGTAGCAGCATCTCGCAAACGCCAACTCTTTCCTAGGCAGGCTACGCTTTGTATCACCGCTTTCCAGAATACGCACACAGCTGAAAACCTCTTACGGCAACTGAGGAAGATCATCGCGGAATGGCTTACCCCAATTGGACTCTCCTGTGGATTTGTGGCATCGGACAACGCCAGCAATATTGTGTGTGCATTAAATATGGGCAAATTCCAGCACGTCCCATGTTTTGCACATACCTTGAATTTGGTGGTGCAGAATTTTTAAAAAAACGACAGGGGCGTGCAAGAGATGCTGTCGGTGGCCAGAAAAATTGCGGGACACTTTCGGCGTACAGGCACCACGTACAGAAGACTGGAGCACCACCAAAAACTACTGAACCTGCCCTGCCATCATCTGAAGCAAGAAGTGGTAACGAGGTGGAATTCAACCCTCTATATGCTTCAGAGGTTGGAGGAGCAGCAAAAGGCCATTCAAGCCTATACAATTGAGCACGATATAGTAGGTGGAATGCACCTGTCTCAAGTGCAGTGGAGAATGATTTCAACGTTGTGCAAGGTTCTGATGCCCTTTGAACTTGCCACACGTGAAGTCAGTTCAGACACTGCCAGCCTGAGTCAGGTCATTCCCCTCATCAGGCTTTTGCAGAAGAAGCTGGAGGCATTGAAGGAGGAGCTAAAAGGGAGCGATTCCGCTAGGCATGTGGGACTTGTGGATGCAGCCCTTAATTCGCTTAACAAGGATTCACGGGTGGTCAATCTGTTGAAATCAGAGCACTACATTTTGGCCACCGTGCTCGATCCTAGATTTAAAGCCTACCTTGGATCTCTCTTTCCGGCAGACACAGGTCTGCTGGGGTTGAAAGACCTGCTGGTGACAAAATTGTCAAGTCAAGCGGAACGCGACCTGTCAACATCTCCTCCTTCACATTCTCCCGCAACTGGGGGTGCGAGGAAAAGGCTCAGAATTCCGAGCCCACCCGCTGGCGGTGATGCAGGGCAGTCTGGAGCGACTGCTGATGCTGACATCTGGTCCGGACTGAAGGACCTGACAACGATTACGGACATGTCGTCTACTGTCACTGCATATGATTCTCTCAACATTGATAGAATGGTGGAGGATTATATGAGTGACCGCATCCAAGTAGGCACGTCACACAGTCCGTACTTATACTGGCAGGAAAAAGAGGCAATTTGGAGGCCCTTGCACAAACTGGCTTTATTCTACCTAAGTTGCCCTCCCACAAGTGTGTACTCCGAAAGAGTGTTTAGTGCCGCCGCTCACCTTGTCAGCAATCGGCGTACGAGGTTACATCCAGAAAATGTGGAGAAGATGATGTTCATTAAAATGAATTATAATCAATTCTTCCGCGGAGACATTGACCAGCAGCAATTGCCTCCACAAAGTACACAGGGAGCTGAGATGGTGGATTCCAGTGGGGACGAATTGATAATCTGTGAGGAGGGGGATGTACACGGTGATATATCGGAGGGTGAAGATGAGGTTGACATCTTGCCTCTGTAGAGCCAGTTTGTGCAAGGAGAGATTAATTGCTTCTTTTTTGGGGGGGGTCCAAACCAACCCGTCATATCAGTCACAGTCGTGTGGCAGACCCTGTCACTGAAATGATGGGTTGGTTAAAGTGTGCATGTCCTGTTTTGTTTATACAACATAAGGGTGGGTGGGAGGGCCCAAGGACAATTCCATCTTGCACCTCTTTTTTCTTTTCTTTTTCTTTGCATCATGTGCTGATTGGGGAGGGTTTTTTGGAAGGGACATCCTGCGTGACACTGCAGTGCCACTCCTAGATGGGCCCGGTGTTTGTGTCGGCCACTAGGGTCGCTAATCTTACTCACACAGCTACCTCATTGCGCCTCTTTTTTTCTTTGCGTCATGTGCTGTTTGGGGAGGGTTTTTTGGAAGGGACATCCTGCGTGACACTGCAGTGCCACTCCTAGATGGGCCCGGTGTTTGAGTCGGCCACTAGGGTCGCTAATCTTACTCACACAGCTACCTCATTGCGCCTCTTTTTTTCTTTGCGTCATGTGCTGTTTGGGGAGGGTTTTTTGGAAGGGACATCCTGCGTGACACTGCAGTGCCACTCCTAGATGGGCCCGGTGTTTGTGTCGGCCACTAGGGTCGCTAATCTTACTCACACAGTCAGCTACCTCATTGCGCCAATTTTTTTCTTTGCGTCATGTGCTGTTTGGGGAGGGTTTTTTGGAAGGGCCATCCTGCGTGACACTGCAGTGCCACTCCTAGATGGGCCCGGTGTTTGTGTCGGCCACTAGGGTCGCTAATCTTACTCACACAGCTACCTCATTGCGCCTCTTTTTTTCTTTGCGTCATGTGCTGTTTGGGGAGGGTTTTTTGGAAGGGCCATCCTGCGTGACACTGCAGTGCCACTCCTAGATGGGCCCGGTGTTTGTGTCGGCCACTAGGGTCGCTAATCTTACTCACACAGCTACCTCATTGCGCCTCTTTTTTTCTTTGCGTCATGTGCTGTTTGGGGAGGGTTTTTTGGAAGGGACATCCTGCGTGACACTGCAGTGCCACTCCTAGATGGGCCCGGTGTTTGTGTCGGCCACTAGGGTCGCTTATCTTACTCACACAGCGACCTCGGTGCAAATTTTAGGACTAAAAATAATATTGTGAGGTGTGAGGTATTCAGAATAGACTGAAAATGAGTGGAAATTATGGTTTTTGAGGTTAATAATACTTTGGGATCAAAATGACCCCCAAATTCTATGATTTAAGCTGTTTTTTAGTGTTTTTGGAAAAAAACACCCGAATCCAAAACACACCCGAATCCGACAAAAAAAATTCGGTGAGGTTTTGCCAAAACGCGTTCGAACCCAAAACACGGCCGCGGAACCGAACCCAAAACCAAAACACAAAACCCGAAAAATTTCAGGCGCTCATCTCTAATTACTGTATGAACTCTAATTCCCCAACTGAAACCTCTCACAAACACACACTCCTAAATCTAGTACACACACACACACACATTTCCCCAGTACTGACAACTCTCATCACTTCCACACACTGACAACTCCCTCCTGCTCCTCTCCCCACTGACACTGACAGCTCCCTCACAGTCACACACATCCTCCACCCCCCCACCCCCCCCACACACACACTGATAGCACACATGCACAAATCCCCCCCTCCTCGACACTAACTGTCACGGACTGCTTGGGCAGCAGGGGGCAGGCTCTGACTTGAAGTGCTGAAATTCAACAGCTCTCTCGAACTTGCAAGGCATGGCTGTGCAGCTGTCTCCAGCCATCTCCTTGCCCACTGTGTAATTTGTGGCGTTCTCTGATGTTCCCCGCTCTGCCTCTACAACCGGCACATAATGTACAGCAGTGGTGACTCCTGAGTATGGGCCTGGAGAACTCCGCCTACCGGGGGGTAGGGATTAAGAATTTCAAAGGGGCAGAGCTAGGAGTGAAGCAGTGGACAGCAGTTGAGGGGCGTTTCAAACTGTAACAGGGTTGGGACAATTTCAGTATCCTTCCCTCACCGTCTAATTGGTCAGTCCCACGCTGATTGCCATGGCGCCCTTTCGAGACTGCAGAACTCTATCCCTTAGCCACGGTTGGCACAGCTGGATGGTGCCCCTGGCAAGTGCCATCCTGGCCAAGGGGTAGATACGCCCCTGAGGGTCAGGGCCAGCAACAGAAATCTCGGGGCCCAGTACACTGATATCTCTGGGGCCCCCTCAACCCCCCCTTAACTTGGCAGAGGGATCTTTAAAAAAAATGGAGCCTTTGACTCGGACCGTCAGTGAGGCCGGCAGGTGGTTTTCATACTGGGCTATCCAGCTCTTCGGTGGCGGTGGCAGGGACATTCAGAAAAGGGCCAGCACAGCAAAATGCATAATAATGGCAATACAGTATGGACCACAGGGACTGGACAAAGTGATGGGGTAAAAGGAGGGGGGGAGGGTTTAGTTGGCCTGTTAATTGTTTTCCTGCTTAAATTGAGCAGTTGGTGGATACACTTTAAAAAGCAATATTGGCACTGTGGCCCCATTATTTCTGTTCTTAATACTTGGAGCCCTGAACAAGTGTCCCCTTTGTCCCCCCTGTCACCGGGCCTGTTCAGGCGTTACCTATGGAGAAGCTGCGACATGACATCCTAGGACACGATACTGCACCATGCATCACCATTATATTTCAGTGTGCCTTGTCAATATTTAAATCTTGTTCTGTGTGACGTGAGTTGTAAATGGTTGAAAATCTCTGTGCTACAGTATCGTCACCATGTAGTTATAACAACACCGCAAAACCACCAAAAGACGTGTTTTGGTAGAGGGACTGCTGGAGGGGCCCATTGGGGCCCCCAGTTTGCTACCCCACCCCAGTATACCTGTGCTGTAGCCAGTGGAAGGGGCACTATCTTCCCGGTGATCTCTTCGGGAAGATGGTGCCGCACATAGAAAGCAAAGACTCTGGCTGCACTCTCCTGCCCTCGCTCTAAGCAAGGTGATCGGGCCACAAAAGGACCCCTGTCGGACCTCGGCCTGTGGGCCACAAAAGGATGCATTGGGGGCGGCATGCGGCCCATGGGTTTGACACCCCTGCCCTAGAGTATCAAAATTTGTTTCACGGCACCCCTAGGCCAAAGTTTTTTTTATTGAGAAATTCAGAAAAAAATATAAAATTAAGTAAATTGTGTTTATAGCATGTCATCCTCAGGTTCAGTTATGTTGTGAGGGAATGGTTTTGCCACTTTAATAAAGTATAAATAATTTTAATTGGTCCTGGACCACCAAACTATGCTACCAGTGCAAGAACCCCAGTTTGGAAACTACTGCCATAAAATAAACCTTTTTTGTTTTTTTTAAACTACATGTAATACACCTTAGATCTCAGTTCCTAAAAGGTTTTAAACCCTTGCATACAGTAAACTACACATATTTAAAAATCCTACACCGGGCACAAGTGCTCACGGGCCAATTTCATGGCAGTCTCGGATAGGAGGGCATTGTGGATTCACCAAGGGAATGCTGATGCTGACTCCAAGAAGAAAGGGAGTCTCTTCCCTATGAAGGTGAAGCCTTGTTTGGCGACGGCCTAGTTAATTTGATCTCGGCAGCTCCCGCAGGTAAGTCATCCTTCTTGCCCTATGTTCCCTCTCAACGGATGAAGACGCATCATTATCTGACGCAGTCATTTCGGCCCAATAGATATGCAAGAAGTTAAGATTCCCCTTTCTTTGCAGGTAGAGGAAGGAAAAGAGGGAAGAGGTCTGTAGCCTCTTCAAGATCGCAGGAGCAGAGATCGTCCTCTGCTTCTGCCAAATCCACTGCATGACGCTGGGGCTCTCTTGCAGGAGCCCGCACCAGTGGTGGCACGTCTAAAACTCTTCAGTCAGTTCTAGATTCATTCGGACCTGGACTCGTGGGTTTTACAAATAGTGTCCCAAGGGTACAAACTGGGGTTTCAAGACGTTCCCCCTCACCGATTGTTCAAATCAGCCTTAGTCAGCAGGGAGAAGGTTTTTATTCAAGCCTCTTCGTGGTCCCGAAGCCGGACGGCTCAGTCAGACCAATCTTAAATCTGAAATCCCTTAATTTCTACCTAAAGAAATTCAATTTCAAGATGGAATCTCTCAGGGTAGTGATCTCCAGTCCGGGGGATAAAGGAGATTTCATGGTTTTGGTAGACATAAAGGATGCCTACTTATATGTTCCCATTTAGCCACTGCATCAAGCTACCTGAGGTTTGCAATTCAGGATTGTCATTACCAATTTCAGACGTTGCCGTTTGGTCTGTCCACGGCTCCGAGGATTTTCACCAAGGTGATGGCGGAAATGATGGTCCTCCTTCGCAAGCAAGGAGTCACAATTATCCCGTACTTGGATGATCTCCTGATAAAGGCGAGATCCAGGGACCAGTTGGTGCAAAACATCTACTCTCCCTGACAGTTCTTCAACAACATGGTTGGCTCCTAAACTTGCCAAAATCGCAGTTGGTCCCAATGACGCGGTTGTTGTTTTTGGGAGTGATACTGGACACAGAAGAGGTTTTCTTCTAGTGGAAAGGCTCTGGAGATCCAGAGTCTGGTCAAACAAATTCTGAAACCAGCAAGAGTGTTAATCCATCAATGCATTCAGTTGCTGGGGAAGATGGTTGCGGCCTACGAGGCCATTCAGTTTGGCAGGTTCCATGCCAGAGTGTTCCAGTGGGACCTGTTGGACAAGTGGTCCGGATCCCACCTACACATGCACCGGAGGATAATCCTGTCTTCCAAGACCAGAATCTCACTCCATTGGTGGCTGCACAGTTCTCACCACCTAGAGGGGCGATGGTTCGGGATCCAGGACGGGATCCTAGGGACCACGGATGCAACCCTCCGAGGCTGGAGAGCAGTCACACAGGGGGAAAACATCCAAGGAAGATGGTCAAGTCTTCCTTGGATGTTTTCATCTCCACATAAATGTTCTGGAGTTAAGGGCCATTTAATAACTGCAGACACAGTACGCACTGGGACGGGTGCCCAGCATCCTCTACGGACTAAGAGAAAAGGATTTACCGGTAGGTATTAAAATCCTATTTTCTCTAACGTCCTAGAGGATGCTGGGGACTCCGTAAGGACCATGGGGATAGACGGGCTCCGCAGGAGACATGGGCACTTTAAGAAAGACTTTAGTTCTGGGTGTGCACTGGCTCCTCCCTCTATGCCCCTCCTCCAGACCTCAGTTTGATACTGTACCCAGTGGAGACTGGGTGCTTTTCAGGAGCTCTCCTGAGCTTTCTGACAGAAAGTATTTTGTTAGGTTTTTAATTTTCAGGGAGCACTGCTGGCAACAGACTCCCTCATCGAGGGACTGAGGGGAGAGAAGCAGCCCTACTCTCTGAGTTGCAAGGTCCTGCTTCTTAGGCTACTGGACACCATTAGCTCCAGTGGGATTGGTACGCAGGATCTCACCCTCGCCGTCCGTCCCAGAGCCGCGCCGCCGTCCCCCTCGCAGAGCCGGAAGATAGAAGCCGGGTGAGTATGAGAAGAAAAGAAGACTTCAGAGGCGGCAGAAGACTTCATGATCTTCACTGAGGTAACGCACAGCACTGCAGCTGTGCGCCTTTGCTCCCATACACCTCACATACTCCGGTCACTGTAAGGGTGCAGGGCGCAGGGGGGGCGCCCTGGGCAGCAATATAAACCTCTTTCGCAAAAATATAACATATATACAGCTGGGCACTTTATATATGTATAAGCCCCCACCAATTTTACAGTTTAAGCGGGACAGAAGCCCGCCTCCGAGGGGGCGGGGCTTCTCCCTCAGCACTCACCAGCGCCATTTTTTCTCCACAGCACCGCTGAGAGGAAGCTCCCCGGACTCTTCCCTGCTTATACCACGTTAGACAAGAGGGTCGAAAAGAGGGGGGGGGCACATAATTCGCAAATTACATACAGCAGCACTACTGGGCAAACATTAAGTTACTGTTTTATTCCTGGGTTATATAGCGCTGGGGGGTGTGCTGGCATACTCTCTCTCTGTCTCTCCAAAGGGCCTTGTGGGGAAACTGTCTTCAGAAAAAGCATTCCCTGTGTGTGTAGTGTGTCGGTACACGTGTGTCGACATGTCTGAGGAAGAAGGCTATATTAGAGAGGAGCGGGAGCAAATGAATGTGGTGTCTCCGCCGACAGCTGATTGGATGGATATGTGGAATGTTTTAAATGCTAGTGTAAACTCATTGCACAAAAGATTAGACAAGGCAGAAGCTTTGGGACAGTCAGGGTTTAAACCCATGCCTGATCCTATGTTGCAGGGACTGTCAGGGTCTCATAAGCGCCCACTATCCCAGATTGTTGACACAGATACCGACACGGATTCTGACTCCAGTGTCGATTACGATGATGCAAAGTTACAGCCAAAATTGGCAAAATCCATTCGATTTATGATTATGGCAATAAAAGATGTTTTGCACATCACAGAGGAACCCCCTGTCGCTGACAAGAGGGTACATATGTACAAGGGTAAGAAGCCTGAGGTAACCTTTCCCCCCTCACACGAGCTGAACGAGTTATGTGAAAAAGCTTGGGAATCTCCAGATAAAAGACTGCAGATTTCCAAAAGGATTCTTATGGCGTATCCTTTCCCATCAACGGATAGGTTACGATGGGAATCCTCCCCTAGGGTGGACAAAGCATTAACACGCTTATCCAAGAAGGTAGCCCTCCCGTCCCAGGATACGGCTACCCTCAAAGAGTGTGCTGACCGCAAACAGGAGATTACCCTGAAGTCCATTTATACACATTCAGGTACCTTACTCAGACCGGCAATTGCGTCGGCCTGGGTGTGTAGTGCTGTAGCGGCATGGACAAATACCTTATCTGAGGGGATGGATAGCCTAGACAAGGATACTATTTTATTGACCCTGGGGCATATAAGAGATGCTGTCCTATATATGTGTGTATGCAAACTACAGGTGGTGCTGCAGGGCCCACACCCTTTTACTTGTCTTGTAGAGCAGCTCTGAAGCTGTTACAGTGCCCAGCTGCTGCAAGAAATCAGCTTGAATGCTTCAGGGGCTTGGGCATGGCCAACATGAGCCCCACACCGAAGGAGGGTGGGGGTGTTTAATGCAAACTTGGGGTTATACAAGCGCCGCAAAAGGCCGCCATGCCCTGCATGCCCCTTTTCTCTTTTCATATACAGATGAGGGTTCCAGCCAACTTTGGCCCACTGCTTGGATGACATCACCGTATGCAAATCCGTCTGCTGCAGACCTTCCCCCAGGAATGATTGCAATAGTTGTTGCATATGGTTTAATGTCTGAGGGTGCTTCAGTATTAGGCAGCCTTCCGCCCTCCCATGTTCATCTGAAAAGATGTGTTCTCCCTGCAGTTGTTGTCCCCAGACGAGAGTTCCCTTGTGCTTCCTCAGTTAAATCTCCTTAACTTGACGGGGGTGTGCCCGAGCAGCCGCCCTCCCCAGCCCTATCCCAACACATACTTATCTTGCATATGAGATCTCTTGATCATGAAGATAGTTCTCACAGGTTGAGGTTCATCCTGGCCCCGCTCCCCGCTGGAGATCGCTGATGGGGACAGCAGCGGGGCTTCAGCAGAAGGGTGAGTATGTGTGGCCAGAGACCTCCCTTCCCATGTGCAGGCCTGCAGAGTCTGCCGCGCAGGATGGGGCATGTGGCACTCTCCCTCCCAGGGGCTCTTCCAGATGTAGCTCCTCAGCAGTATTTTTCCCGGGCTGCGCGGCGCTCTCCCCGACTGGCATCCGCCCTGGAACACTGCCTTCCTCAATGCAACATCAGCAGGGGGCCCTGGCCTCATCACCATCCCAGGTCTTTCTCATGTATGTATCATGTATGTGTGTGTGATATATGTATGAATCATATATGTTTGTGATATATATATATATATATATTCCATAGACAAAAAACCTTACGGTTTCACATGTCCCATTAAGGCTTCTTAGACATGATCGAAATTTCAGAAACCTGTTGTAACTCTTCCACTCAAACTCCAAAAAGCAATGAAATTCCGATCATTAAGGCTGACGCCTTAATGGACGTGTTCCTTGCGCAATACAGATATGGTATGCCATCACAGCCTGTGGGTAAGTGCAGATTCAGCACTCTCACAGAGTGAGATTGCTGTCACTCACACAATGGTGGAGCTGCTAATTCACAGATTTGTGTGCTCATTGGAATACACACATGCAGTCTATGCAACTGAAGGTCTGAGCAGTTTTGTGGTGCTCCCATCCCACGCAGTGCCCACAACCATCCCATTCAGTCAACACAACAAAGCCACCTTGTTACAACATCCTTCTAACTCCATACATCCATCTCACTTAGTATACACATTTAGCTCCCTCAAACATCTTGGTTAATTGCTAAACTATAATACCCCATCTACGGTCTATGCATCTACACTTACTTCCCCTATACACCCCCATGCTGCCCGGTCTTCCCCAATCCCTACTGCTGTGTTCTCCCATCTGTGCTAGTCTGTACTAACTTATCTGTACCATCTGTCTTTCCCCACCTGTGCATTGTCTGTACCACCGTTTCCTTCTCTCTGTGCTGCTCAGTGTTTCCTTCTTCAACGTCACTCTGCCTCCTCCAGTACATGGCACACTGTCTTCTCTCCCATCTGCACCAGTTTTCTACCCATCCATGCCAGTGTTTTCAACCCATCTGCACCATTTCCCCCATCTGCACCGCTCTGTCTCCCTTCCCATACTTGCTGCTTAATCTACCCCCTATCCACACCACTCTTACCCTATTCATGTAGCTGACATCCTGAAGGTAAATTTAGTGGATCCTGCGCTCTTGGCAGGGGGATAACCGCCACAGCCCACCCCCCAGTGGTCCGGAAACGCCTCCGTTGTGCAGACCATGCCCTGCCAATGGCATTCTAACGCTGTTTGCACGCCCCCCTCCTTCCCCGCAACCACCTCTGCCTATCAATCAGGCAGGGTGATAGCATCTCACTGGGCTCCTGGGGTACGCACGCGCAGTGCGGCCATTGCACGTGCGCACCTCACAAACTAATTCAGACTGCAATCGCTGCTGCTGCTGCGGTCTGAATTACCCCCTGTGTTTCTCTGTCCCCCCCATTAGTGCTGCTTAGTGTTCCCTCTATCCACACACTTCTGTTCCCCCATCCACACTGCTCTCCTCCCTCCAATCAACAACACTCTTACCTCATCTGAGCAGCTTTGTCTTCCGCTCAGACCTTCAGTTGCATAGACTGCATGTGTGTATTCCAATGAGCACACACATCTGTGAATTAGCAGCTCCACCATTGTGTGAGTGACAGCAATCTCACTCTGTGAGAGTGCTGAATCTGCACTTACCCACAGGCTGTGATGGCATACCATATCTGTATTGCGCAAGGAACACGTCCATTAAGGCGTCAGCCTTAATGATCGGAATTTCATTGCTTTTTGGAGTTTGAGTGGAAGAGTTACAACAGGTTTCTGAAATTTCGATCATGTCTAAGAAGCCTTAATGGGACATGTGAAACCATAAGGTTTTTTGTCTATGGAATTTCATCGCTTTTTTTAAATTTATTTTTTTTATTCAGAAATGTAAAATTTCACTGTAAGAATAAACATTTGATTTTTTAAATGTTTAATGAAAATGTTCGTATAACATCACTGTTCTGTGCAAAATTATTTTATTAACCAAACCAAATTGTTTAAGGTCCGTACACACTTAACGATTTAATGAGCGACGTCGCTCATTTTATCGTTAAATGTGTATGCAGCCAGCGACAAACGATGCGCGGCCCCGCGGGTCGGCAACAATCTTCGCTGTCGGTAGGGCATGCAGGAAGGATGTGGACTGTCGTCCACGACCTTCATGCAGGGCTGGCGGGGGCGTGACGTCACTGAGCGATATGAGCGGTCATATCGCTCAGTGTGTACAGTCGGCCGCCGGCCGGCCCGGGAGGGGAAACATTAGACGATGTAGCTCACAGAGCGACATCGTTTAATGTGTACGGGCCTTTAGACTTTGGTCAAAATATTTTGCTGCCTTTGCAGCTGATGCAGGGAGGGGGGTAGGCGGCAGCAGCCTGTAACTGAGGCTGGAGGTAGGCGTGAAATGCATTGCTTGTACGTGTGAGTGCGTGGTGTCAGGTGCTGCGCGTGTATATGTGTGTGTGTGTCAGGTGCTGCCTGTGTATGTGTGTGTCAGCTCCTGTGTGTATGTGTGTGTCAGGTGCTGCGTGTATATATGAGTGTGTCTGATGGTGCGTGTGTATGCGTCAGCTGCCGCACGTGTGTGTGTGTGTGTGTGTCAGGTGTTGCGGGTGTATATGTGTGTGAGTATCAGGTGCTCCGCGTGTGTACAAGTGTATGTCTGGTGCTGTGCATGAATACGTATGTCTGTGTCAGGTGCTGCACGTGTCTATGTGTGTGTGAGTAAGGCACTGCGTGTGTATGTGTGTGTCTGATGGTGTGCGTGTATATGTATGTGTCAGGTGCTGCGTGTATATGCATGTGTCAGGTGCTGCGTGTATATGCATGTGTCAGGTGCTGCATGTTTATTTTATTGTGTCTGATGGTACGTGTGTGTGTCAGGTGCCGCACGTGTATATGTGTGTGTGTCAGGTGTTGCGCGTGTATGTGTGGGTCAGGTGCTGCATGTTTATTTTATTGTGTCTGATGCTACGTGTGTGTGTGTCAGGTGCCGCACGTGTATGTGTGTGTGTCAGGTGTTGCGCGTGTATGTGTGGGTCAGGTGCTGCATGTTTATTTTATTGTGTCTGATGCTACGTGTGTGTGTGTCAGGTGCCGCACGTGTATGTGTGTGTGTCAGGTGTTGCGCGTGTATGTGTGTGTCAGGTGCCGCGCGTGTATGTGTGTCAGGTGCCGTTCCCCTTCTTCCCATCCCAGCTCTCTCTGTAGAATACAGCTCTGCACCCAGAGAGAGGGAAAGACTAGGGGGCTGATCACTGCACTGCTCACTTTTTGGTCATGAGTTCGGCCTCCTGTTTCTTCCAGTGCTGTGTTCCTGCAGCCTAGCCCTCCCTGTTGTGCCAGAGAATCAGCCCTTCCTTCCCCTGACAGAGAGAGAGAGCCCGAGGCAGAGACACTCTTCCCGTAGCTGGCCTACCCCCAGTACTTCAGCACTGGCCATGCGGCAGTCAACAAAGGAGACCAGCAGGGGGTTCTGGCAGCATCAGCTGTGGCCGCAGCTGGATCGGGGAGGCCTGCAGTGTCTGAGGTGGGCAACACTTCCTCCGCCGCTGTCACCTTCCCCTGCCGGAGAGAAAGCCAGAGACATACCCTTCCCGCAGCTGGGATACCCCTAGTACCTCAGCGCTGGACAGGCAGAAGTCTATGGAGGGGACCGGCAGGGGTTTCGGGCCGCAGCAGTAGCAGCGGCCGCAGTCAGATCAGGGAGGCCTGCAGGGTCAGAACTGGGCAGCACTTCCACCAACACTGTCACCTCTGTGCTGGGCATGTACACCAGTCCGTACGGACGGAGGTGTCCACAACAGGCAGCAGTATAATGAGTCAGACAAACTCATTACACGCTGCCCACTGCTGCGCCGCATGCCCTCGATGGAGGAAGCCTAGATGCGGTCCCCAGCGGCAGCGAGGGAGAAGGGTGATCACATCACCCTTCAACCCGGCACCTCACAATCAGCTGGGGATCTGCAGTAGCTTCATCTCTCTCTTCCTCTCCCTCTCTGACAGCACAGCAGCCCCTCTGGGTCCCATGTAGCTCTGCCCCCCTGCTCACAGTTCACTCGGCCTCTCCTGATTAAAAAGAAAATAAGAGCCTGACCTGCTGCTCAGATGCGAGGAGGGGACGGGCGGTAGGTCCTCTGTGAGTACACTACACAGTCAAAATTAACTCTGACTCCTCACAACAGTGTGGACTGCAGGCGACGTCAGATGCCAATTTGGGTGTGCTTGCCGCACTACCTGCCCATCAAGCCCAACGTGGCATTTTGTATTAGGAACCCTATAACAGCATTCCGACATCCCTCCCTATGACGCTGCCATCCATACACTGCCGCTCTCATACATCCGTACACCGCCACTCTCATACATCCGCACACTGCCGCTCTCACACAACTGTACACTGTTGCTCTCATACATCCATACACTGCCGCTCTCATACATCCGTACAACCCCGCTCTCATACATCCGTACAACCCCGCTCTCATACATCCGTACAACCCCGCTCTCATACATCCGTACAACCCCGCACTCTTACAGCCGTACTCTTACAGCCGCAGACTGCCGCACTCTTACAGCAGCACACCGCCGCACGCATACAGCCGCACACCATCGCACTCATACAGCCGCACACCGACGCAGTTATACAGCCGTACATTGCCGCTCTCATACATCCGCACACTGCCGCTCTCATACATCCGCACACTGCCGCTCACATCTATACATACATAGCCTCCATACATCTACACATCCAATCCCCGCGCAAGGGAACACTGAAATCACTATCACTTTTCCCCGGGGTGTGACCACAGCCAGCCACTACTCCGGCCACCTTCTTGTGACACCAAAATGCATCTTACCTATCATCAGGGTGGTGCTGCTGCTGGGGGCAGGTTGCTGCCTCAGTCTCCTAGTTGGTGCTGCGATTGGAGGGGGTACTGCTTCCCTGTGCTGCCACTGTCTCCCGGATCATCGTGCCGCTGGCTGAATTGCAGCTTGACGCTACTGCTGCCGGGAGTAACAGCTTCCTGACTGTTGTTGCTGGTGGCTGCCTACTGCTCATTGCCGCCGGAACACTGACCGGCTCGGCAGTGATGCTGGCGGAGGAGTAGTGGCGGTGGGGTGGTGCCTGCTCCCTTCCCTCGAGCATGCCGCAGTGTAAAAAAATAAATAATAGAGAGCATACCAGGGTGAGAGTCTGTATGGATCACAGTGATTACACGGGGCACAGCATAAGGACACCTTGCTGTGAGGGGCTCTGCCCACACAGATTGCTGCACCCTCTCTGATGTCAGCCGCTGCCCTCTCGTTCTCTGGGCGGCCAGTTCCAGTGTGAGGTAGGAGAGGAAGAGAACACACAGGTGTTAGGCGCCGTGGTCCGCGATGTCCTCGCGGCCCGGCGCCTAGCAACTAGGGACGCCGAGCGTGCTAGCCGCCGGCTCCCTAGCAACGCTAGGACGCCGGGCGCGCTGAGCCGCCTGGACCCTAGCAACGGGGACGCCACGGACGGACTGCGCTCCCCTTGCAGGGTCAATCAAGTGAACTACACACACACACTTGTCTTCTGGTCGTGCAGCAAGGCAGCTGCACGGCATTGTGCTAATCAGGCTCTGAACTTCTGATTGAAGGACTCCCTGCTAAATACCTTCTCAGTGCTTCACACAGACGCCGGTAGTAGCTTCCTGCATGCTGCTTTGGTTTGCTGATGTCTGTTCCAGTTCTGCTGTGTCCGGTCATTCCTGTCGTCAGAGTTCCTGAATCTTAGTGTTGTCATCTCTTCCCAAGGAGTCTTCCAGTCCTCATTTACCCGCAACAGTCGCTAGAGGATCTCGTGTGGTTTTCGTGAGTGGCGGCTCTGCCGCGTGCTGCGGCCTAGGCCGCTTTATTTTGTATTCTGTGTTGGTGCATTTGCGGAGGTTTACGCTCCCACACTCCTCTCCGGAACTCGCCGGTGCCGGGTAGAAGAGTGGACAAGTGGGTATTTTGGTTGTCCTTTTCCCTGGCGGTTTTCCGCACATACTCTAGTTTAAAGTTAGTTTTGAGCCCCTGGCTTTGTTGTTTAGTAGAGGGCCCCTTGTTATCACCCTGTCTCGGATTTCTCTTTGTCTCCCATTAAGACCTGAGGGGGCATCGGAGTTGGGCAGACGTAATCCGCCCTTCAAACGCGGCTGCCATGGGCCCAAGCAACCATAGTCTCGCAAGAGATTTCTGACAGCACGGGCGAGACAACGGAGATAGGGCGCCAGGGGCTATTCCCGTTCCCACTCCCTTTCCAAGCATTACGTTCCAGTACTCAGGTCCTTGCTATAAGATATCCCCAGACCAGAGTATTGGAATCATAACAACAGGAGAGCAGCCCTGATATATAACAGAGGTGGAAGTTCTATAGGCAACAGAGACGGAGACCAGCCAGCCAGTCTCCCAGTGCCCTGATCACTACACGCCGCCAGCACAGCATTACAGGAGGGTCCTATAGTGCTGCCCTGAGCTAACAGGTGTGTGTACCAGTGTGCTGCGCCCTGGTGTCTCTGAGAGGGGTGAGGTCACCGTGCCGCTTTAGTATATGGCTTTTCCTTAGTACTGTAAGTTACAGCCCTGCACTAGTAGTGGCAACTCTGCCCTATGTGAACCTGTGAGGTTATTTTCCTATTTACAGAATAACCGGGGAGAAGGCAGCCACATTGCGGCTCTCAAGAGAAGGCACTCTAGTACACCCCCTGCTGGCGGCCACTGCGCAGGCGCAACAAATTGAAATGTCCGATCTCTATAATGGGGCATATTTCTCTTAATTAAAAAAAACCTGTAACTTTCTGAAAAACCACAACCCCAAAAGGCACTTCACAGGGACATGCTCTATCTAATAAAACAAACCCCAAGTCATATATATATATATATATATATATATATATATATATATATATATAATAAGATTTTACTCACCGGTAAATCTATTTCTCGTAGTCCGTAGTGGATGCTGGGACTCCGTAAGGACCATGGGGAATAGCGGCTCCGCAGGAGACTTGGCACAACTAAAGAGAGCTTTAGGACTACCTGGTGTGCACTGGCTCCTCCCCCTATGACCCTCCTCCAGACCTCAGTTAGGATACTGTGCCCGGAAGAGCTGACACTAAGGAAGGATTTTGAATCCCGGGTAAGACTCATACCAGCCACACCAATCACACCGTACAACTCGTGATATTATACCCAGTTAACAGTATGACAACAACGGAGCCTCTGCACAGATGGCTCTCAACAATAACCCTTTTGTTAACAATAACTATGTACAAGTACTTGGGATGGGCGCCCAGCATCCACTACGGACTACGAGAAATAGATTTACCGGTGAGTAAAATCTTATTTTCTCTGACGTCCTAAGTGGATGCTGGGACTCCATAAGGACCATGGGGATTATATCAAAGCTCCCAAACGGGAGGGAGAGTGCGGATGACTCTGCAGCACCGAATGAGCGAACTCCAGGTCCTCCTCAGCCAGGGTGTCAAACTTGTAAAATCTTGCAAATGTGTTTGACCCCGACCAAGTAGCAGCTCGGCAAAGTTGTAAAGCAGAGACCCCTCGGGCAGCCGCCCAAGAAGAGCCCACCTTCCTCGTGGAATGGGCTTTTACTGATCTAGAATGCGGCAGTCCCGCCGCAGAATGTGCAAGCTGAATTGTGCTACATATCCAGCGAGCAATAGTCTGCTTTGAAGCAGGAGCACCCATCTTGTTTGGTGCGTAGAGGATAAACAGCGAGTCAGTTTTCCTGACTCCAGCCATTCTGGAAACATAAATTTTCAGGGCCCTGACTACATCCAGCAACTTGGAATCCTCCAAGTTCCGAGTAGCCGCAGGCACCACAATAGGTTGGTTCAAATGAAACGCTGAAACCACCTTAGGCAGAAATTGGGGATGAGTCCTCAATTCCACCCTATCCATATGGAAAATCACATAAGGGCTTTTACATGACAAAGCCGCCAACTCTGACACACGCCTGGCCGAAGCCAGGGCCAATAGCATGACCACTTTCGACGTGAGATATTTTAACTCCACGGTTTTAAGTGGCTCAAACCAATGTGATTTAAGGAAATCCAACACCACGTTGAGATCCCAAGGTGCCACTGGAGGCACAAAAGGAGGCTGAATATGCAGCACTCCTTTAACAAAAGTCTGAACTTCCGGCAGGGAAGCCAGTTCTTTTTGGAAGAAAATCGACAGAGCCGAAATCTGGACCTTAATGGACCCCAATTTGAGGCCCATATTCACCCCTGACTGTAGGAAGTGCAGGAATCGACCCAGTTGAAATTCCTCCGTTGGGGCCTTCCTGTCCTCACACCAAGCAACATATTTTCGCCATATGTGGTGATAATGTTTTGCGGTCACGTCCTTCCTGGCTTTGATCAGCGTAGGAATGACTTCCTCCGGAATGCCCTTTTCCTTCAGGATCCGGTGTTCAACAGCCATGCAACAAGGACTACCTCCTAGCAATTTACAACTCACGTCTCACAGAACAAGATTTAAATATTGACAAGGCACACTGAAATATAACGGTGATGCATGGTGCAGTATCGTGTCCTAGGATGTCATGTCGCAGCTTCTCCATAGGTAACGCCATCACATCTATTCTCTACGTCTGTGTCTGGGACACAGATTTATCCAACCTCACTCTGATATTATTGAAACTTTCACCCAGTCAGTTATTGGTGGTGCCAACAGGGCCACCATCATATGTCTGCATTCCTAATATAGTTTCCTCTTGGGAAAAACATTCAGCCACCGACATGTTGACACACATGTACCAAGTACCCACAGACACATCGGCTTATGGGGGATAGACCTACAGTAAATCTGTCAGAGGGACAGAGAGGATTTTTCAGCTCACAACCCAGCGCCAAAAGTACACAGTCTGGGAAATAATAAACTCTATAGTGATAGACTTGTAACGCTCTATAGATGTGCTGGTGAGGTGAGGAAGAAGCCCCGCCGCTGTAATGGCACGCTTCTGTCCCGCTCAGAAACAAATAATTAATTACGCTGGCGGGGTAAGGACAGTGCCCAGGCACTAATGTCCACTTTTGCCAGCCTTTTGTGAGGAATTTATGCTGCCCACGGTGCCCCCCCCCCACCCACCCACATGCCCTGCACCCTGCAGTGCCTGTGTTTGTGTGGAAGCATGGCGCACAGCATTCCGCTCGCTGCGTGGTACCTCAGAATGCCGTCACTGGAGAAGAAGTCTTCTGTTCTTCTGCTACTCGCCTGTCTTCTGACTTCTGGCTCTGTAAGGGGGTGATGGCAGGCTACGGGAGTGGGCATCTAGGCATACCCAGCGATCAGCACCCTCAGGAGCTAATGGTGTCCTGTCAGCCAGAAGCAGAGCCATTGAACTCACTAGAAGTTGGTCATACTTCTCTCCCCTAAGTTCCACGAAGCAGGGAGACTGTTGCCAGCAGCCTCCCTGAAAATAAGAAAAACTAACATAAGTCTTTTCAGAGAAACTCAGTAGAGCTCCCCTGTAGTGCATCCAGTCTCACTGGGCACAATTCTAAAACTGGAGTCTGGAGGAGGGGCATAGAGGGAGGAGACAGTTCACACCCTTTGAAAGTCTTAAAGTGCCCATGTCTCCTGCGGATCCCGTCTATACCCCATGGTTCTTAATGTGATCCCAGCATCCTCTAGGACGTATGAGAAAACAAATAACGCACACACGAGGAGGAGAGAACAAAGGAAGCTATAAGGAGGGGAGGGGAGGGGAGGGGAGGGGGGGGGGGAGGTAAGGTAGTAAAGGGATATTGGATAAACTACAACCTTATACATATTCATTAATGTACCAGTAGTTAGAAGTAGAAGAGCTCTAACAGAAACCACAAAGCTTATCTAAAGCCACACCACACTGGATATGCCCAATCTCATTTGATCTTTGAAGCAAAGCAGTATTGGACTTTGTTACTACCAAGCAGTCTCCCATCCATGTATTATCAGATTCTTTAGGTGTTTTTAAACTATCAACACCCTTTTCTTGGTACTGTACATTTAATTTTTACACATATTCTTTTATGTACCAGAAGTTAGAAGTAGAAGAGCTCTAACAGAAACCACGAGCTCATCTACAGCCACAGCACACTGGATTTGCCCAATCTCTCCTGATCATGGAAGCTGAGCAGTGTTGGTCCTGGTTTTAGTACTTGGATGGGAGACCACCAGGAAATACCAGGAGTTGTGTGTATTTTTACAATACCAACACCGTTCTCTTGATGCATTCCATTTTGAAACATTGGGGCAGATCTATTAAGCCTGGTGAACTGATAAAGTGCAAGGTGATAAAGTACCAGCCAGTCAGCTCCTAACTGTCATTTTTCAAACCCAGCCTGTGACATGGCAATTAGGAGCTGATTGGCTGGTACTTTATCACCATGCAAATTATCATTTCACCAGGTTTAATAAATCGTCCGCTTATTCATTTATGTACGAGTAGTTAGAAGTAGAAGAACTCTAACAGAAACCACTAAGCTCATCTACAGCCACACCACACTGTATATGCCCAATATCACCTGATCTTAGGCCTGGTTTGTTCTTGGATGTGAGACCACCTGGGAATACCAGGTGCTGTAGGTAGTTTTATACTACCAACACCGTTCTCTTGATGCATTCTATTTTGAAACTTATTCATTGATGTAGAAGTTAGAAACAGCAAAAATCATCTACAGCCGCATCACACTGGATATGTCCAATCCAGTGGCGTAACTAGAAATTTTTCTCCCCCAAGCCAAGAAATTCTTCGGCGCCCCCCCCCCCCCCCCCTTCATGCTCCATAATTGGGAGCAAGAAAGGGATAAATATGCGCGCGCCTAAGGCGCGCGCGTCAAAAAAGGGGCGTGGTTTTGTTGGAGTGGGCGTGGTTTCACATAAAGGGGCGTGGCATTGCAGGAAAAGACTACCTTATACCCCAGTTTTGCAACCTGCACGCCCATACGTTGGCCACCACAGGAAAGAAAAATAATCCTGATTCATGCCCCTTACATTATTTGTCATTTTTCCTCCTTATAGTAATGCCCAGTATACATTATGCCACATACTGCAATGGCCCTTAGACATTATGCCGCACACAATAATGCACGACACAATATGCACACACTGTAATGCCACCGACACATTATGCCACACACCGTAATGTCTGTGACACATTATGCCACACACCGTAATGCCTGTGACACATTATGACAGGAATCGCAATGCCCGTTATACATTATGCTACACACTGCAATGCCCCTGATACATTATAGCACATACAATGTCTGTGACACATTATGACACACACCGCAATGTCCGTGATACATTATGCCACACACTGCAATGCCCGATACATTATAGCACATACAATGCCTGTGACACATTATGCCACACACTGCAATGACCTTGAGACATTAGACCACAATGCCCGTGATATAGTATACCATACACCGTAATGCCTGTGACACATACCGCAATGCCCTGCCCGTTATACCCTATGCCACACATCGCAATGCCCGTTATGTATTATGCCACACTGCAATGACCCTGAGACATTATACCACATACCACAATGCCCGTGATATAGTATACCACACACCGTAATGCCTGACACATTATGACACACACCGCAATGTCCGTGATACATTATGCCACACACTGCAATGACCCTGAGACATTATACCACATATCACAATGCCCGCGATATAGTATACCATACACCGTAATGCCTGCGACACATTATGACACACACCGCAATGTCCGTGATACATTATGCCACACACCGTAATGCCCATTACACATTAAGTCCTACAGTAAGGCTTCTAATTACTTTTCAATTACCTGCTCGTTGTCAGGGGTTTCATGCACTGGGTGTCATGCTCGTTGCCAGGGGTTTCATGCTCTTGGTTCCATGCACGGTGCCAGGGGTTTTCATGCTCAGGGTGTCATGCTCGTTGCCAGGGGTTTCATGCACTGGGTGTCATGCTCGTTGCCAGGTGTTTCATGCACTGGGTGTCATGCTCGTTGCCAGATGTTTCATGCACTGGGTGTCATGCTCGTTGCTAGGAGGTAGTCCTTGTTGCTAGGGCTGTGCTCCCAGTGCCACATATGTCCCCAGTGCCAGATATTCCCCCACGGTGCCAGGTACTTACATGCCCCAGTGCCAAATATAGTCGTCCCCCCCATGTGCCAGGTACACATATGCCCCCAGTGCCAGATATTCCCCCCCAGTGCCATATATGCCCCCAGTGCCAGATATTCCCCCCAGTGCCATATATGCCCCCCGTGCCATATATGCCCCCAGTGCCAGATCCCCCCCCCGAGTGCCATATATGCCCCCAGTGCCAGATATTCCCCCCCCAGTGCCATATATGCCCCAGTGCCAGATATCCCCCCCAGTGCCAGATATGCCCCCAGTGCCAGATATTCCCCCCAGTGCCAGAAATGCCCCAGTGCCAGATATTCCTCCCCCCCCCTGTGCCATATATGCCCCCAGTGCCAGATATTTACCCCCCCCCCCGCCGTCGCTTTTTGGAGGGACACGGAGGGCACAGCTCGTCTCTCCTGTGTCCCTCCTGCTGCATCATCTCCGGCGGCCGCGGGTCTAATAGGGGGAAGTGCCGGTTCGTGAGCCAATTAGAGCTCACGGACGGCACTTCCCCCTATTAGACCCGCGGCCGCCGGAGATGATGCAGCAGGAGGGACACAGGGAGGCGCGCTGTGTGCCCTCCGTGTCCCTCCAAAAAGCGGCGGAGGGAAGGAGACTGCAGACTGACATGCGGACGCTCGTCCGCATGTCAGTCTGCTGTAAATCAGTGGCGCCCCCGCAGCCCCTCGCCCCCAAGCCACCGCGAGGACTGCGGGGGCAGTAGTTACGCCACTGGTCCAATCTCATCTGATGATGGAAGCTAAGCAGTGTTGTGCCTGGTTTGTTTTTGGATTTCAAGTCCTGCCTTCTGGTTTGGCCACGGCACCTCGGATATTCACCAAGGTCATGGCCGTGATGACGACCCTTCACCATCAGAGAATCAGGATCCTGCCAAATCTGGACGACTTGCTGATCCTGGTGAACTCCCAAGAGGTTCTCCACAGTTATCTGGAACTGGCGGTCCAATTCCTAAAATTCCACGGGTGGCTCATCAACTGAAAAAAGTCCTCGCTGGTCCCTGCTCGGAACATTGTGCACCTAGGGGCACTGCTGGACACACACAGCCAACAATTGTTTCTGTCTCCAGAGAAAGTCCTGAAAATTCAGGACAGTATCGTCCTCTCTCGCCCAAGAGTGTTGATACACACAGCGATGCAAGTACTAGACCTCATGGTGTCGGCTTTCGATATGGTAGAGTACGCTCAATTTCATTACCGCCCTCTGCAGAGGTTAATCCTCTCCAAGTGGGACGGCCTGCCTCATCGGATGATGTCTCAAATGATCTCCTTGACTCCGGAGGTTCGTCTGACACTGAGCTGGTGGCTACAGGACCAACAGTTGAGCAGGGGCCATCCCTTCTGGATCTCCAACTGTGTCCTCCTGACAATGGATGCCAGTCTTTTGGGCTGGGCCATGGTGTTGGAGCAACACTTTCTCCAGGGTCGGTGGACCAGGGAGGAATCTCTCCTCCTGATATACATTCTGGAATTGCAGGCAGTGTTCAATTAATTGACACTGGCCCTGCCTCTAGTACAGAACAGGCCTGTTCAAGTACAATCTGACAACGCCACCACGGTAGTGTACACAAATCATCAAGGCGGCACTCGAAACTGCATGGCAAAGCTGGAAGTATCAAAAATCCTCCGTTGGGTAGAAAGTCATCTGACAGCAATATCGGCAGTGTTCATTCCCGGAGTCCTCAACTAGGAAGCGGATTTCCTCAGTCGTCAGGACGTTCACGCTGCAGAGTGGAGAGGCCGCAGCAGAAATGTCTGCACTGGTGTCAGTAGGTGACTGAGGCAGGGATGACTGGGAGATAGTGGGTGACTGAAGCATGTATGAGTGGGAGATAGTGGGTGACTGAGGCCGGGGTGACTGGGAGATAGTGGGTGACAGGGAGATAGTGGGTTACTGAGGGAGGGGTGATAGGAAGGGGTTGGGTAAGTATGGGAAGAAAGTGGGTGACAGGTATAATAAATGACTAAGGCAGGGGTGATAGGGAGATAGTGGATGACTGTGGCAGGGGTGACAGGGACAGTAAGAGACTGAGGCAGGGGTGACAGGGATAGTGGCTGACTGAGGCAGGGGTGACTGGGAGATAGTGGGTGACTGAGGCAGGGTTGACAGGGATAGTGGGTGACTGAAGCAGGGGTGATAGGGTGACAGTGGGTGACTAAAGCAGGGGTGACTGGTATAGTGGGTGACTGAGGCAGGGATCGCAGATATAGTGGTTGACTGAGGCAGCGGTGACTGGGAGATAGTGGGTAACTGAGGCAGGGGTGACAGGGAAAGTGTGTGACTCAGGCAGGGGTGATAGGGAGATAGTGGGCTGCATATCTCTGCCTCACTGCAGCAGCACATTCCTGCTTCAATGACAGCAGCACATCCCTACCTCACTTATAGCAGCACATCCCTGCCTCGCTGACAGCAGCACATCCCTGCCTCGCTGACAGCAGCACATCCCTGCCTCGCTGACAGCAGCACATCCCTGCTTCACTGACAGCAGCACATCCCTGCTTCGCTGACAGCAGCACATCCCTGCTTCGCTGACAGCAGCACATCCCTGCCTCGCTGACAGCAGCACATCCCTGTCTCGCTGACAGCAGCACAGCACTGCTTCGCTGACAGCAGCACATCACTGCTTCACTACCAGCAGCACATCCCTGCCTCACTGGCAGCAGCACATCCCTGCCTTACTGACAGCTGTATATAGGGCCTAATTCAGACCTGATCCCTGCTGTGCATATTCACACAACAGGAGATCAGGTCTGAAGTGCGTGTGTGCTGGTGCCGCAGTGCACCGGCACATGCCAGAGATGCGATCAGCATCTCTGCCCAGTGAGCGCCTCTGCCTGATTGACAGGCAGAGGCGGTCACTGGGCAGGAGGAGTCGGGCCAGCGGCGTTGTGCCGCCATTTTGGGGGCACAGTCAGGACAACGCAGACATGACCGGACCGTATGGGGGCGGGCCGTGACGGCTGCGTGACCCGGACAGCAACGGGCCTTATTTACTAAAATCTCAGATAAATTTTATGGCATTTATGTGCAGTCTAGTTTGCACAGTTGATAGAGTGTTGATCTTGCACTATCAATGTAAGCCTCACATAGGTTTGATACACATGTAAGTTTGTTTTTATTTTACTACATTGTGGTTTGTGGCTCTATACCATGTAATGCATGTCTTTTAACAGTAGTCAAGTCTTCCAGTGTGCTTGTTAGTGAAACCCAATAGATAGCTTTATTTTATTTTGTTTCTTCAAATATTGAATGCATATGTCTTATAACTTTTTTTTTTTTTCAATATACAGGTTGAGTATCTGTATATACATTTTTATTATAAGATTTTCAATGACACAAGTACATCCAAGTTGCAGATTATGGATTGTGAAGGACAAATCAACCATATAAACAATTTAAGCAATTTAAATTGCATGCAGGTAGTAGAATATCAAACTCCTTGGATGAGAGTTGGTCGTAATAAACTAGGATAGAAAAGAATAAAGTAGAAAATAAGATTTTAAACCTACCGGTAAATCTTTTTCTCGTAGTCCGTAGAGGATGCTGGGGACTCCGTAAGGACCATGGGGATAGACGGGCTCCACAGGAGACATGGGCACTTTAAGAAAGACTTTAGTTCTGGGTGTGCACTGGCTCCTCCCTCTATGCCACAGTTAGAGAAACTGTGCCCAGAGGAGACGGACAGTATGAGGAAAGGAATTTGTTAATCCAGGGCAAGATTCATACCAGCCACACCAATCACACCGTATAACTTGTGATAAACTACCCAGTTATCAGTATGAAAAAACAACATAGCATCAGTGCAGGACCGATGCAACTATAACATAACCCTTATTGAAGCAATAACTATATACAAGTATTGCAGAAGTAGTCCGCACTTGGGACGGGCGCCCAGCATCATCTACGGACTACGAGAAAAAGATTTACCAGTAGGTTTAAAATCTTATTTTCTCTAACGTCCTAGAGGATGCTGGGGACTCCGTAAGGACCATGGGGATTATACCAATGCTCCAAAACGGGCGGGAGAGTGCGGATGACTCTGCAGCACCGATTGAGCAAACATGAGTTCCTCCTCAGCCAGGGTATCAAACTTATAGTATTTTGCAAAGGTGTGTGACTGTGAACCCGACCAAGTAGCAGCTTGACACAGCTGTAGTGCCAAGACCCCTCGGGCAGCCGCCCAAGAAGAGCCCACTTTCCTCGTGGAATGGGCCTTGACCGATTTCAGTAACTGCAATCCAGCCATAGAATGCGCTTGCTGAATCGTGTTACAAATCCGGCGAGCAATAGCCTGCTTTGAAGCAGGGGCACCAATCTTGTTGGTTGCATACAGGACAAACAGCGCTTCAGTTTTCCTGACTCTAGCCGTCCTGGCCACGTAAATTTTCAAAGCCCTAACCACATCAAGTAACTCGGAATCCTCCAAGTCACGCGTAGCCACAGGCACCACAATAGGTTGGTTCATATGAAAAGATGAGACCACTTTTGGTAGGAATTGAGGACGGGTCTGCAATTCCGCTCTATCCACATGGAATACCAAATATGGGCTTTTATGTGACAAAGCCGCTAATTCCGACACTCGCCTAGCCGAAGCCAAGGCTAATAACATGACCACCTTCCATGTGAGATATTTTAACTCCACTGTTTTAAGTGGTTCAAACCAGTGTAATTTTAGAAAACTTAACACCACGTTAAGGTCCCAAGGTGCCACCGGAGGCACAAAAGGAGGCTGAATATGCAGCACTCCTTTTACAAAAGTCTGAACTTCTGGAAGAGAAGCCAATTCTTTTTGAAAGAAAATGGATAAGGCTGAAATCTGGACCTTAATAGAGCCTAATTTTAGGCCCAAATTCACTCCAGTTTGTAGGAAGTGAAGGAAACGGCCCAGATGGAATTCTTCCGTAGGAGCATTCCTGGCCTCACACCAAGAAACATAATTTCGCCATATACGGTGTAATGTTTTAACGTTACATCCTTCCTAGCCTTTATCAGCGTAGGGATGACCTCAACCGGAATGCTAGGATCCGGCATTCAACCGCCATGCCGTCAAATGCAGCCGCGGTAAGTCTTGGAACAGACAGGGCCCCTGATGCAACAGGTCCTGTCTTAGAGGGAGAGGCCACAGATCTTCTGTGAGCATTTCCTGCAGATCCGGATACCAGGTCCTCCGTGGCCAATCTGGAACAATGAGGATTGTTCTCACTCCTCTTTGTCTTATTATCCTCAACACCTTGGGTATGAGAGGAAGAGGAGGAAATACATAGACCGACCGGAACACCCACGGTGTCACTAGGGCGTCTACAGCTACTGCCTGAGGGTCTCTTGACCTTGCGCAAAACCTCTGTAGCTTTTTGTTGAGCCAGGACGGCATCATGTCTATCTGTGGCAGTTCCCACCGACTTGTAATCTGTGCAAAGGCTTCCTGATGAAGTCCCCACTCTCCCGGATGTAGGTCGTGTCTGCTGAGGATGTCTGCTTCCCAGTTGTCCACTCCCGGAATGAACACTGCTGACAGTGCGCTTGCGTGATTCTCCACCCAGCGAAGAATTCTGGTGGCTTGTGCCATCGCCACTCTGCTTCTTGTGCCGCCTTGGCGGTTTACATGAGCCACTGCGGTGACGTTGTCTGACTGGATCAGAACCGGTTGGTCGCAAAGTAAGGTCTCCGCTTGACGTAGGGCATTGTATATGGCCCTTAGTTCCAGGATGTTGATGTGAAGACAAGTCTCTTGACTTGACCAAAGACCTTGGAAATTTCTTCCCTGTGTGACTGCTCCCCAACCTTGGAGGCTTGCGTCTGTGGTCACCAGGATCCAGCCCTGAATGCTGAATCTGCGTCCCTCGAGAAGGTGAGCACTCTGCAGCCACCACAAGAGTGATACCCTGACCCTGGGGGACAGGGTGATCAACCAATGCATCTGTAAATGTGACCCGGACCACTTGTCCAGTAGGTCCCATTGGAAAGTCCTCGCATGGAACCTGCCGAATGGAATGGCCTCGTATGATGCCACCATCTTTCCCAGGACTCGAGTGCAGTGATGCACTGACACCTGTTTTGGTTTCAATAGGTTCCTGACAAGAGTCATGAGTTCCTGGGCCTTTTCTATCAGGAGATAAACCCTCTTCTGGTCTGTGTCCAGAATCATGCCCAAGAAAGACAGACGAGTAGTAGGAATCAACTGCGACTTCGGGATATTGAGAATCCAGCCGTGTTGCTGTAACACTTTCAGTGAAAGTGATACGCTGTTCAGCAACTGCTCTCTTGATCTCGCTTTTATGAGATCGCCCAAGTACGGGATAATTGTGACACCTTGCTTGCACAGGAGCACCATCATTTCCGCCATTACGTTGGTGAAAATTCTCAGGGCCATGGAGAGACCAAACAGCAACGTCTGAAATTGGCAATGACAGTCCTGTACCGCAAATCTGAGTTACGCCTGATGAGGTGGATAAATGGGGACATGAAGGTATGCATCCTGTACACAAATGCGGACAACAGGTGTCAAGCCGTGTGTTGCCTTTGTCAAGCTGTAATAAGTAGGGATAAGGACGTTAACCACCTCGGAACATCCTCCCTTATACGTCACCTGCAGCGCATTCATCATAAGTCAGTGACAAGTTCAAAAACTTTTGATGACAGCGGAAGCAGTCCACTAACCACTAAATCCCTTCCTCTTGTAACCAAGCTCCTGCAAACCACACCACCAACTCCCTCAGTGTCAATTTCCTCCTTAGACAGGAGAGCCAATAGTCCTGCAGGCCATGTCACTGGCAAGTCTGACGAGTCCTCTCCTGCCTGGGATTCCTCCGATGCATCCTTGAGTGTAACGCCTACTGCTGCTGGCGCTGCTGTTGTTGCTGCTGGGAGTCGATCGTCATCCCAGAGGGGAAGTCGGAAGACCACTTGTACTTCTTCCAGTAAGCAATTGACTGTCCAACAGTCCTTTGCGAGGAAGATGAAATATCACAGCAGTCATCCTGCTGCAAAGCGGATAACTCAGGTCTGGGTGGTGAGAAACGTGGTTCCGGTATCCATCGTTAATTTAGAGGCAACTAGAGACTTGATTGAGGTACTGTGTCCCCGGTACCAAATACCCTCTAGGTTCCATTTCTCTAGGCAGGCGATACCGAAAATGTACACAGACCTCAGAAAAAGAGTCACCAGTGTCCTAAAAAATGCAGTTGTACCCAATGTCCACTTGTCTGTGGTTAAGTAGAACAGGGCAGACTCAGGACTATATGACTGTGACAGCCCACTGGGTAGATGTATTGCCTCCCGCAGCAAGAACAGCAGCGGCGGCACCAGTAGCAGCATCTCGCAATTGCCAACTCGTTCCTAGGCAGGCTACGCTTTGTATCACCGCTTTCCATAAGAGGCACACAGCTGACAACCACTTACGGAAACTGAGGAACATCATCGCAGAATGGCTTACCCCAATTGAACTCTCCTGGGGATTTGTGACATCGGACAACGCCACCAATATTGTGCGTGCATTACATCTGGGCAAATTCCAGCACGTCCCATGTTTTGCACATACATTGAACTTGGTGGTGCAGAATTATTTAAAAAACGACAGGGGCGTGCAAGAGATGCTGTCGGTGGCACGAAGAATTGCGGGCCACTTTATGCCTTCAGCCACCGCATGCCGAAGACTGGAGCACCACCAAACATTCCTGAACCTGCCCTGCCATCATCTGAAGCAAGAGGTGGTAACGAGGTGGAATTCAACCCTCTATATGCTTCAGAGGATGGAGGAGCAGCAAAAGGCCATTCAAGCCTATACATCTGCCCACGATATAGGCAAAGGAGGGGGAATGCACCTGACTCAAGCGCAGTGGAGAATGATTTCAACGTTGTGCAAGGTTCTGCAACCCTTTGAACTTTCCACACGTGAAGTCAGTTCAGACACTGCCAGCCTGAGTCAGGTCATTCCCCTCATCAGGCTTTTGCAGAAGAAGCTGGAGACATTGAAGGAGGAGCTAAAACAGAGCGATTCAACTAGGCATGTGGGACTTGTGGATGGAGCCCTTAATTTGCTTAACCAGGATTCAATCTGTTGAAATCAGAGCACTACATTTTGGCCGCCGTGCTCGATCCTAGATTTAAAACCTACATTGTATCTCTCTTTCCGGCAGACACAAGTCTGCAGAGGTTCAAAGACCTGCTGGTGAGAAAATTGTCAAGTCAAGCGGAACGTGACCCGTCAACAGCTCCTCCTTCACATTCTCCCGCAACTGGGGGTGCGAGGAAAAGGCTAAGAATTCCGAGCCCACCCGTTGGCGGTGATGCAGGGCAGTCTGGAGTGAGTGCTGACATCTGGTCCAGACTGAAGGACCTGGCAACGATTACTGACATGTCGTCTACTGTCACTGCATATGATTCTGTCACCTTTGAAAGAATGGTGGAGAAAAAGAGGCAATTTGGAGGCCCTTGCACAAACTGGCTTTATTCTACCTAAGTTGCCCTCCCTCCAGTGTGTACTCCGAAAGAGTGTTTAGTGCGGCCGCTCACCTTGTCAGCAATCGGCGTACAAGGTTACTTCCAGAAAATGTGGAGAAGATGATGATCATCAAAATTAATTATAATCAATTCCTCCGTGGAGACATTCACCAGCAATTGCCTCCAGAAAGTACACAGGGATCTGAGATGGTGGATTCCAGTGGGGACGAATTAATAATCTGTGAGGAGGGGGATGTACACAGTGAAAGGGGTGAGGAATCGGAGGATGATGAGGTGGACATCTTGCCTCTGTAGAGCCAGTTTGTGCAAGGAGAGATTGATTGATTCTTTTTTGGTGGGGGCCCAAACCAACCAGTCATTTCAGTCAGTCGTGTGGCAGACCCTGTCGCTGAATTGATGGGTTCGTCAATGTTTTTCTTTTCAATCTAAACCCCTGCAGTTTTCTGTAAGCATCTGCTTCGCAATGATGATCAACAAGTCACAAGGGAAAACACTCAGGGCTGGAGGCGTAGATCTTAGGACCAGCTGCTACAAGCATGGCAGAGGTGTCACTATCACTGGTGACACCCAGAGAGGCGGCGAGGGAGATTGTAATGCAGTGCGCGCAGATAAGCAGCGCAATGGTAAAAAGGAGGCATGGTCTCATAGGTAGGGGCGTGACCTGAATCACCATTTTGTTGCTGCGGGTATCCCGGGGGTTGGGGGCTGTACCCGGGGACTAGTGTGTGGGTGGTGCTGGCTCCTGCACAGTGACAGAAACTGGGTGTTGCACGTAATGTCACAGTAAAACACCCATATTCTGTCACTGAAGAAGAGCCGGCACTTTGGTGTCACCCCACTTGGCGGGTGACACTCGGGTGTGTGCCGCAACCCCGTTGTGATGCCACTGACCGATGGGAAGCTTTACGTGGCTTACCCATGTGTTAGTAGCCCCAAGCATCTTTTGTGTTAGTCCCTGAAGAAAAACTTCAAATATTGTTTACAATTTTGTAATCAATGGCCTAATTCAGTAAGGATTGCAAATTCTGCTAAGTAACAGAATTTGCAATCCTTTGGTTCGCATGCTGGGGCCACCCATCACAGGGCATGGCCACCCAGCATGCCGCCTCCCTTCTTGACCACGCTGAAATTGCAGTCTCAGTGCAGTTCAGCGTGATCATAAAAAATGGGTTAGCCTCCTGTTGGTGCAGACTGTACGTGTGCGCAGGAAGCCGCCACCATTTTTGTGATCGCAACGGCTGCATGTGATGTCATGCAGCCGCTCAGACCACGCCTCCTGTTTCTCCGTTGAAGCCCTGCCCCCGCACCGCTCCATCTCCGACTTTGAAATGGAGTGTTGCTGACCCCCCCCCCCCCCCCGCACCGATTGACAGTCACAGAAAATGCAGGCGCATGCGTATGCTCTTAGCAATTTTTGCAGTTGGATTGCTTATTGTGATTGCAATCCAACCTGAATCAGGCTCTATTACCTATCACAATGCACTGCAGGTAGTACAAAATGGGGTTAATATAGGAGAAAACCCCCCAGAGCTGTGCTCCTTAACTGTCCCTGGTGGCTAGTGGAGCGGCTGCCCAGTAATCAGTGTCCACGCCAGTGCGCACACGGCCCGCCCCCTACAGCCATGCTGGATCACGGTATAGTGTGGGCACAGAAGCCCCTTACCTCCCTTTCATCAGCGGCCTCGTGATCCCGGAGGGCGGTGTGTGTGTGACTGACCTTAGGAAGAAACCGGAGCCTCCGCTGCAGTGACCCAGCAACCAGGGCACGGGAGTATACTGCGCCGCTGGGAGTGATGGAGCTGCAGTAAAGATGTCTATTAGACCTAGCCTGCTGCAGCCCTTGTACATTCTTATAAAAAAAGTTCTTCTTTTCTTGTCAAAATTAATAGCTAAGTATAGGCTGCCTGAGGCAGCCCCCTGTTAAGTGTCCTGCTACTGAAGGCACCAACTACAAACTGAGCTCCCTGTTCATGGAAGCGAGGTTATAGAGCAGGGGGCGCTGAGCATCTTGGGAACAGTCAAAAGCTTTGAGCCTGTTGGTGCCTCAGATCAAGATCCTACTCTACACCACAATGTGAATCCTTGTGGAGTCCAGTGTACCCCACAGAAGAAATGAATGTGTCACACCCATTGGCAGCAACATTAGAATAGCTGCTGATGGGCACAATTGAGAAAGGAAGGGGGGAAAACATTTGAATCCAGCACATATATGTAATTTGAATATGTAATTTGTACCTTCCTACTTTAAAATGTAATGGATGAACCTCACCCTGTGAGAACTATCTTCATGATCAAGAGATCTCATATGCAAGATAAGTATGTGTTGGCAGAGGCGCTCACTGGGCAGAGATGCTGATCGCATCTCTGGCATGTGCCGGTGCACTGCGGCACCAGCACACACACACACACTTCAGACCTGATCTCCTGTTGTGTGAATATGCACAGCAGAGATCAGGTCTGAATACAGCTGTCAGTAAGGCAGGGATCTGCTGCTGCCAGTGAGGCAGGGATGTGCTGCTGTCAGTGAAGCAGTGATCTGCTGCTGCCAGTGAAGCAGTGATCTGCTGCTGCCAGTGAGGCAGGGATCTGCTGCTGCCAGTGAGGCAGGGATGTGCTGCTATAAGTGAGGCAGGTATGTGCTGCTGTCAATGAGGCAGGGATGTGCTGCTGTCAGTGAAGCAGGGATGTGCTGCTGTCAGCGAGGCAGTGATCTGCTGCCCACTATCTCCCTATCACCCCTGCCTGAGTCACACACTTTCCCTGTCACCCCTGCCCCAGTTACCCACTATCTCCCAGTCACCGCTGCCTCAGTTAACCACTATACCTGCGACCCCTGCCTCAGTCACCCACTATACCAGTCACCCCTGCTTTAGTCACCCACTATCTCTGTCACCCCTGCCTCTGTCAACCACTATCTCCATATCACCCCTACCTCAGTCACCCACTATCCCTGTCACCTCTGCCTCAGTCACCCACTGTCACCCTATCACCCCTGCCTCAGTCACCCACTATCCCTGTCACCCCTGCCTCAGTCTCCTACTGTCCCTGTCACCCCTGCCACAGTCATCCACTATATCCCTATCACCCCTGCCTTAGTCACTGACTATCTCCCAGTCACCCCGGCCTCAGTCACCCACTATCTCCCAGTCATACATGCTTCAGTCACCCACTATCTCCCAGTCATCCCTGCCTCAGTCACCTACTGACACCAGTGCAGACATTTCTGCTGCGGCCTCTCCACTCTCCAGCGTTAACGTACTGACGACTGAGGAAATCCGCTTCCCAGTTGAGGACTCCGGGAATGAACACTGCCGATATTGCTGGCAGATGACGTTCTACCCAACTGAGGATTTTTGATACTTCCAGCTTTGCCATGCAATTTCGAGTGCCGCCTTGATGATTTGTGTACACTACCGTGGTGTCGTTGTCCGATTGTACTTGAACAGGCCTGTTCTGTACTAGAGGCAGGGCCAGTGTCAATGAATTGAACACTGCCCGCAATTCCAGAATGTTTATCGGGAGGAGAGATTCCTCCCTGGTCCACCGATGGTGAAGGGTCGTCATCACGGCCATGACCTTGGTGAATTTCCGAGGTGCCGTGGCCAAACCAGAAGGCAGGACCTGAGATCCAAAAACTAACCAGGCACAACACTGCTTAGCTTCCAACATCAGATGAGATTGGACATATCCAGTGTGATGCGGCTGTAGATGATTTTTGCTGTTTCTAACTTCTACTTCTAACTACTGGTACATCAATGAATAAGTTTCAAAATATAATGCATCAAGAGAACGGTGTTGGTAGTATAAAACTACCTACAGCACCTGGTATTCCCAGGTGGTCTCACATCCAAGAACAAACCAGGCCTAAAATCAGGTGATATTGGGCATATACAGTGTGGTGTGGCTGTAGATGAGCTTAGTGGTTTCTGTTAGAGTTCTTCTACTTCTAACTACTCGTACATAAATGAGTAAGCAGCCGATTTATTAAACCTGGTGAAATGATAATTTGCATGGTGATAAAGTACCAGCCAATCAGCTCCTAATTGCCATGTCACAGGCTGGGTTTGAAAAATGACAGTTAGGAGCTGACTGGCTGGTACTTTATCACCTTGCACTTTATCAGTTCACCAGGCTTAATAGATCTGCCCCAATGTTTCAAAATGGAATGCATCAAGAGAACGGTGTTAGTATTGTAAAAATACACACAGCTCCTGGTATTTCCTTGTGGTCTCCCATCCAAGTACTAAAACCAGGACCAACACTGCTCAGCTTCCATGATCAGGAGAGATTGGGCAAATCCAGTGTGCTGTGGCTGTAGATGAGCTGGTGGTTTCTGTTACAGCTCTTCTACTTCTAACTTCTGGTACATAAAAGAATACATGTAAAAATTAAATGTACCAAGAAAATGGTGTTGGTAGTTTAAAAACACCTAAAGAATCTGATACTACCAAGCAGTCTCCCATCCATGTATTAACAAAGTCCAATACTGCTTTGCTTCAAAAATCAAATGAGATTGGGCATATCCAGTGTGGTGTGGCTTTAGATAAGCTTTGTGGTTTCTGTTAGAGCTCTTCTACTTCTAACTACTGGTACATTAATGAATATGTATAAGGTTGTAGTTTATCCAATATGCCTTTACTACCTTACCTTTCAACCCCCCCTCCCTCCCCTCTTCTCCTTATAGCTTCCTTAGTTCTCTCCTCCTCGTGTGTGCGTTATTTGTTTTCTCATACGTCCTAGAGGATGCTGGGGTCACATTAAGAACCATGGGGTATAGACGGGATCCGCAGGAGACATGGGCACTTTAAGACTTTCAAAGGGTGTGAACTGTCTCCTCCCTCTATGCCCCTCCTCCAGACTCCAGTTTTAGTATTGTGCGCAGTGATACTGGATGCACTACAGGGGAGCTCTACTGAGTTTCTCTGAAAAGACTTGTTAGTTTTTTTTATTTTCAGGGAGGCTGCTGGCAACAGTCTCCCTGCTTCGTGGGACTTAGGGGAGAGAAGTATGACCAACTTCTAGTGAGTTCAATGGCTCTGCTTCAGGCTGACAGGACACCATTAGCTCCTGAGGGTGCTGATCGCTGGGTACGCCTAGATGCACACTCCCGCAGCCTGCCGTCACCCCCTTACAGAGCCAGAAGACAGGTGAGTAGCAGAAGAACAGAAGACTTCTTCTTCAGTGACGGCATTCTGAGGTACCGAGCAGCGAGCGGAACGCTGCGCGCCATGCTTACACACAAACACAGGCACTGCAGGGTGCAGGGCACGGGGGGGGGGGGGGGGGCACCCTGGGCAGCATAAATTCCTCACAAAAGGCTGGAAAAAGTGGACATTAGTGCCTGGGCACTGTCCTTACCCCACTAGCGTAA
>NW_026969410.1:0-41661 GCF_028390025.1 Pseudophryne corroboree
TATAAAGAAAGAAAAAAAAACCACGGTTAGGTGGTATATACAATTATGGACGGGCTGCCGAGTGCCGACACAGAGGTAGCCACAGACGTGAACTACCGCACTGTACTGTGTCTGCTGCTAATATAGACTGGTTGATAAAGAGATAGTATACTACTAATATTATATATACTGGTGGTCAGGTCACTGGTCACTAGTCACACTGGCAGTGGCACTCCTGCAGCAAAAGTGTGCACTGTTTAATTTTAATATAATATTATGTACTCCTGGCTCCTGCTATAACCTATAACTGGCACTGCAGTGCTCCCCAGTCTCCCCCACAATTATAAGCTGTGTGAGCTGAGCACAGTCAGATATATATATACATTGATGCAGCACACTGGGCTGAGCAGTGCACACAGATATGGTATGTGACTGAGTCACTGTGTGTATCGTTTTTTTCAGGCAGAGAACGGATATATTAAATAAAACAAACAACTGCACTGTCTGTGTCTGGTGGTCACTGTGGTCGTCAGTCACTAAACTCTGCACTCTCTTCTACAGTATCACAGCCTCAGGTCAATCTCTCTCTCTCTCTCTCTCAACCCTAATCTAAATGGAGAGGACGCCAGCCACGTCCTCTCCCTATCAATCTCAATGCACGTGTGAAAATGGCGGCGACGCGCGGCTCCTTATATAGAATCCGAGCCTCGCGAGAATCCGACAGCGTCATGATGACGTTCGGGCGCGCTCGGGTTAACCGAGCAAGGCGGGAAGATCCGAGTCGCTCGGACCCGTGAAAAAAAACATGAAGTTCGGGCGGGTTCGGATTCAGAGAAACCGAACCCGCTCATCTCTATATATACCTTAGGTGGCAAAAAGAATACATCACATATAGCTCCTGGGCTATATGGATGTATTTTAACCCCTGCCATTTTTACACTAAAAAGCGGGAGATAAGGACGTCGTGAAGGGGCGGAGCCTATCTCCTCAGCACACAAGCGCCATTTTCCCTCACAGCTCCGCTGGAAGGACGGCTCCCTGACTCTCCCCTGCAGTCCTGCTTCAGAATCAGGGTAAAAAAGAGAAGGGGGGGCATTTTTGGCAGCAAATAACGATAATAACGGCAGCTATAAGGGAATAACACTTATATAAGGTTATCCCTGTATATATATATATATAGCGCTGGGTGTGTGCTGGCAGACTCTCCCTCTGTCTCTCCAAAGGGCTAAGTGGGGTCCTGTCCTCTATCAGAGCATTCCCGGTGTGTGTGCTGTGTGTCGGTACGCGTGTGTCGACATGTATGAGGAGGAAAATGAAGTGGAGGCGGAGCAGTTGCCTGGGTTAGTGATGTCACCCCCTAGGGAGTCGACACCTGACTGGATGATTGTGTTTAAACAATTAAGTGATAATGTCAGCAATTTGCAAAAAACTGTTGACGACATGAGACAGCCGGCAAATCAATTAGTGCCTGTTCAGGCGTTTCAGACACCGTCAGGGGCCCTAAAACGGCCGTTACCTCAGTGGGTCGACACAGACCCAGACACAGATACTGAGTCTAGTGTCGACGGTGACGAGACAAACGTAATGTCCAGTAGGGCCACACGTTACATGATCACGGCAATGAAAGAGGCATTGAACCTTTCTGACACTACAAGTACCACAAAGAAGGGTATTATGTGGGGTGTGAAAAAACTGCCAATAGTTTTTCCTGAGTCAGATGAAATTAATGAGGTGTGTGATAAAGCGTGGGTTTCCCCCGATAAAAAACAGCTAATTTCTAATAAATTATTAGCACTATATCCTTTCCCGCCAGAGGTTAGGGCGCGGTGGGAAACACCCCCTAGGGTAGATAAGGCGCTCACACGTTTATCTAAACAAGTAGCGTTATCGTCCCCTGATACGGCCACCCTCAAAGAACCAGCTGATAGGAGGCTGAAAAATATCCTAAAAAGTATATACACACATACTGGTGTTATACTGCGACCAGCAATCGCCTCAGCCTGGATGTGCAGTGCTGGAGTCGCATGGGCGGATTCCCTGACTGAGAATATTGATACCCTGGATAGGGACAATATTTTGTTAACTATAGAACATTTAAAGGAAGCATTGCTATATATGCGTGATGCACAGAGGGATATTTGCACCCTGGCATCAAGAGTAAGTGCAATGTCCATCTCTGCCAGAAGAGCATTATGGACGCGACAGTGGTCAGGGGATGCAGATTCCAAACGGCACATGGAAGTATTGCCGTATAAAGGGGAGGAGTTATTTGGGGCTGGTCTATCGGACCTGGTGGCCACGGCAACGGCTGGGAAATCCACCTTTTTACCCCAGGTCACTTCACATCAGCAGAAAAAGACACAGTCTTTTCAAACTTTGCATTTTCTCGTTTGGGAGAAAAATGCAAAGGTACCTGACAGCTTTTCCTTGCCAATATTGCAGCACCACCTGTAGTTTGCATACACACATATATAGGACAGCATCTCTTATATGCCCCATGGTCAATAAAATAGTATCCTTGTCTAGGCTATCCATCCCCTCAGATAAGGTATTTGTCCATGCCGCTACAGCACTACACACCCAGGCCGACGCAATTGCCGGTCTGAGTAAGGTACCTGAATGTGTATAAATGGACTTCAGGGTAATCTCCTGTTTGCGGTCAGCACACTCTTTGAGGGTAGCCGTATCCTGGGACGGGAGGGCTACCTTCTTGGATAAGCGTGTTAATGCTTTGTCCACCCTAGGGGAGGATTCCCATCGTAACCTATCCGTTGATGGGAAAGGATACGCCATAAGAATTCTTTTGGAAATCTGCAGTCTTTTATCTGGAGATTCCCAAGCTTTTTCACATAACTCGTTCAGCTCGTGTGAGGGGGGAAAGGTTACCTCAGGCTTCTTTCCCTTGTACATATGTACCCTCTTGTCAGCTACAGGGGGTTCCTCTGTGATGTGCAAAACATCTTTTATTGCCATAATCATAAATCGAATGGATTTTGCCAATTTTGGCTGTAACTTTGCATCATCGTAATCGACACTGGAGTCAGAATCCGTGTCGGTATCTGTGTCAACAATCTGGGATAGTGGGCGCTTATGAGACCCTGACAGTCCCTGCAACATAGGATCAGGCATGGGTTTAAACCCTGACTGTCCCAAAGCTTCTGCCTTGTCTAATCTTTTGTGCAATGAGTTTACACTAGCATTTAAAACATTCCACATATCCATCCAATCAGCTGTCGGCGGAGACACCACATTCATTTGCTCCCGCTCCTCTCTAATATAACCTTCTTCCTCAGACATGTCGACACGTGTACCGACACACTACACACACAGGGGATGCTTTTTCTGAAGACAGTTTCCCCACAAGGCCCTTTGGAGAGACAGAGAGAGAGTATGCCAGCACACCCCCCAGCGCTATATAACCCAGGAATAAAACAGTAACTTAATGTTTGCCCAGTAGTGCTGCTGTATGTAATTTGCGAATTATGTGCCCCCCCCACCCCTCTTTTCAACCCTCTTGTCTAACGTGGTATAAGCAGGGTAGAGTCCGGGGAGCTTCCTTTCAGCGGTGCTGTGGAGAAAAAATGGCGCTGGTGAGTGCTGAGGGAGAAGCCCCGCCCCCTCGGAGGCGGGCTTCTGTCCCGCTTAAACTGTAAAATTGGTGGGGGCTTATACATATATAAAGTGCCCAGCTGTATATATGTTATATTTTTGCGAAAGAGGTTTATATTGCTGCCCAGGGCGCCCCCCCTGCGCCCTGCACCCTTACAGTGACCGGAGTATGTGAGGTGTATGGGAGCAAAGGCGCACAGCTGCAGTGCTGTGCGTTACCTCAGTGAAGATCATGAAGTCTTCTGCCGCCTCTGAAGTCTTCTTTTCTTCTCATACTCACCCGGCTTCTATCTTCCGGCTCTGCGAGGGGGACGGCGGCGCGGCTCTGGGACGGACGGCGAGGGTGAGATCCTGCGTACCAATCCCACTGGAGCTAATGGTGTCCAGTAGCCTAAGAAGCAGGACCTTGCAACTCAGAGAGTAGGGCTGCTTCTCTCCCCTCAGTCCCTCGATGAGGGAGTCTGTTGCCAGCAGTGCTCCCTGAAAATGAAAAACCTAACAAAATACTTTCTGTCAGAAAGCTCAGGAGAGCTCCTGAAAAGCACCCAGTCTCCACTGGGTACAGTATCAAACTGAGGTCTGGAGGAGGGGCATAGAGGGAGGAGCCAGTGCACACCCAGAACTAAAGTCTTTCTTAAAGTGCCCATGTCTCCTGCGGAGCCCGTCTATCCCCATGGTCCTTACGGAGTCCCCAGCATCCTCTAGGACGTTAGAGAAAATAGGATTTTAATACCTACCGGTAAATCCTTTTCTCTTAGTCCGTAGAGGATGCTGGGCACCCGTCCCAGTGCGTACTGTGTCTGCAGTTATTAAATGGCCCTTAACTCCAGAACATTTATGTGGAGATGAAAACATCCAAGGAAGACTTGACCATCTTCCTTGGATGTTTTCCCCCTGTGTGACTGCTCTTCAGCCTCAGAGGGTTGCATCCGTGGTCCCTAGGATCCCGTCCTGGATCCCGAACCATCGCCCCTCTAGGTGGTGAGAACTGTGCAGCCACCAATGGAGTGAGATTCTGGTCTTGGAAGACAGGATTATCCTCCGGTGCATGTGTAGGTGGGATCCGGACCACTTGTCCAACAGGTCCCACTGGAACACTCTGGCATGGAACCTGCCAAACTGAATGGCCTCGTAGGCCGCAACCATCTTCCCCAGCAACTGAATGCAATGATGGATTAACACTCTTGCTGGTTTCAGAATTTGTTTGACCAGACTCTGGATCTCCAGAGCCTTTCCACTAGAAGAAAACCTCTTCTGTGTCCAGTATCACTCCCAAAAACAACAACCGCGTCATTGGGACCAACTGCGATTTTGGCAAGTTTAGGAGCCAACCATGTTGTTGAAGAACTGTCAGGGAGAGTAGATGTTTTGCACCAACTGGTCCCTGGATCTCGCCTTTATCAGGAGATCATCCAAGTACGGGATAATTGTGACTCCTTGCTTGCGAAGGAGAACCATCATTTCCGCCATCACCCTGGTGAAAATCCTCGGAGCCGTGGACAGACCAAACGGCAACGTCTGAAATTGGTAATGACAATCCTGAATTGCAAACCTCAGGTAGCTTGATGCAGTGGCTAAATGGGAACATATAAGTAGGCATCCTTTATGTCTACCAAAACCATGAAATCTCCTTTATCCCCCGGACTGGAAATCACTACCCTGAGAGATTCCATCTTGAAATTGAATTTCTTTAGGTAGAAATTAAGGGATTTCAGATTTCAGATTGGTCTGACTGAGCCGTCCGGCTTCGGGACCACGAAGAGGCTTGAATAAAAACCTTCTCCCTGCTGACTAAGGCTGATTTGAACAATCGGTGAGGGGGAACGTCTTGAAACCCCAGTTTGTACCCTTGGGACACTATTTGTAAAACCCACGAGTCCAGGTCCGAATGAATCCAGAACTGACTGAAGAGTTTTAGACGTGCCCCCCACTGGTGCGGGCTCCTGCAAGAGAGCCCCAGCGTCATGCAGTGGATTTGGCAGAAGCAGAGGACGATCTCTGCTCCTGCGATCTTGAAGAGGCTACAGACCTCTTCCCTCTTTTCCTTCCTCTACCTGCAAAGAAAGGGGAATCTTAACTTCTTGCATATCTATTGGGCCAAAATGACTGCGTCAGATAATGATGCGTCTTCATCCGTTGAGAGGGAACATAGGGCAAGAAGGATGACTTACCTGCGGGAGCTGCCGAGATCAAATCAACTAGGCCGTCGCCAAACAAGGCTTCACCTTCATAGGGAAGAGACTCCCTTTCTTCTTGGAGTCAGCATCAGCATTCCCTTGGTGAATCCACAATGCCCTCCTATCCGAGACTGCCATGAAATTGGCCCGGTGTAGGATTTTTAAATATGTGTAGTTTACTGTATGCAAAGGTTTAAAACCTTTTAGGAACTGAGATCTAAGGTGTATTACATGTAGTTTAAAAAAAACAAAAAAGGTTTATTTTATGGCAGTAGTTTCCAAACTGGGGTTCTTGCACTGGTAGCATAGTTTGGTGGTCCAGGACCAATTAAAATTATTTATACTTTATTAAATTGGCAAAACCATTCCCTCACAACATAACTGAACCTGAGGATGACATGCTATAAACACAATTTACTTAATTTTATATTTTTTTCTGAATTTCTCAATAAAAAAAACTTTGGCCTAGGGGTGCCGTGAAACAAATTTTGATACTCTAGGGCAGGGGTGTCAAACCCATGGGCCGCATGCCGCCCCCAATGCATCCTTTTGTGGCCCACAGGCCGGGGTCCGACAGGGGTCCTTTTGTGGCCCGATCACCTTGCTTAGAGCGAGGGCAGGAGAGTGCAGCCAGAGTCTTTGCTTTCTATGTGCGGCACCATCTTCCCGAAGAGATCACCGGGAAGATAGTGCCCCTTCCACTGGCTACAGCACAGGTATACTGGGGTGGGGTAGCAAACTGGGGGCCCCAATGGGCCCCTCCAGCAGTCCCTCTACCAAAACACGTCTTTTGGTGGTTTTGCGGTGTTGTTATAACTACATGGTGACGATACTGTAGCACAGAGATTTTCAACCATTTACAACTCACGTCACACAGAACAAGATTTAAATATTGACAAGGCACACTGAAATATAATGGTGATGCATGGTGCAGTATCGTGTCCTAGGATGTCATGTCGCAGCTTCTCCATAGGTAACGCCTGAACAGGCCCGGTGACAGGGGGGACAAAGGGGACACTTGTTCAGGGCTCCAAGTATTAAGAACAGAAATAATGGGGCCACAGTGCCAATATTGCTTTTTAAAGTGTATCCACCAACTGCTCAATTTAAGCAGGAAAACAATTAACAGGCCAACTAAACCCTCCCCCCTCCTTTTACCCCATCACTTTGTCCAGTCCCTGTGGTCCATACTGTATTGCCATTATTATGCATGTTGCTGTGCTGGCCCTTTTCTGAATGTCCCTGCCACCGCCACCGAAGAGCTGGATAGCCCAGTATGAAAACCACCTGCCGGCCTCACTGACGGTCCGAGTCAAAGGCTCCATTTTTTTTTAAAGATCCCTCTGCCAAGTTAAGGGGGGGTTGAGGGGGCCCCAGAGATATCAGTGTACTGGGCCCCGAGATTTCTGTTGCTGGCCCTGACCCTCAGGGGCGTATCTACCCCTTGGCCAGGATGGCACTTGCCAGGGGCACCATCCAGCTGTGCCAACCGTGGCTAAGGGATAGAGTTCTGCAGTCTCGAAAGGGCGCTATGGCAATCAGCGTGGGACTGACCAATTAGACGGTGAGGGAAGGATACTGAAATTGTCCCAACCCTGTTACAGTTTGAAACGCCCCTCAACTGCTGTCCACTGCTTCACTCCTAGCTCTGCCCCTTTGAAATTATTAATCCCTACCCCCTGGTAGGCGGAGTTCTCCAGGCCCATACTCAGGAGTCACCACTGCTGTACATTATGTGCCGGTTGTAGAGGCAGAGCGGGGAACATCAGAGAACGCCACAAATTACACAGTGGGCAAGGAGATGGCTGGAGACAGCTGCACAGCCATGCCTTGCAAGTTCGAGAGAGCTGTTGAATTTCAGCACTTCAAGTCAGAGCCTGCCCCCTGCTGCCCAAGCAGTCCGTGACAGTTAGTGTCGAGGAGGGGGGGATTTGTGCATGTGTGCTATCAGTGTGTGTGTGGGGGGGTGGAGGATGTGTGTGACTGTGAGGGAGCTGTCAGTGTCAGTGGGGAGAGGAGCAGGAGGGAGTTGTCAGTGTGTGGAAGTGATGAGAGTTGTCAGTACTGGGGAAATGTGTGTGTGTGTGTGTGTACTAGATTTAGGAGTGTGTGTTTGTGAGAGGTTTCAGTTGGGGAATTAGAGTTCATACAGTAATTAAATGTTTTCATATTGAGAACTACATCTCCCAGCATATACAGTGTGCTGGGGATGCTAACAAGCTTTATTTAAAAGTTTAAAAAACATTGCTTTTATGACTGCAATGGTTAAAAAGGGAGAGCTATAAATCAATTTATCAGTGAATGATCGCAGTTTGAGCTGTTACATTTTACTGAACCACCTATCCCTCCACACTCACTACCTGTCCTCAGGATACATTTACCATCCCGGCAGACGGTATACCGGCGGTCATTTGACCGATGTTGGAATCCTGACACCACTTGGGAGACTGGTGCCAGCACACAGACAGCCAACATCCCGAAGGCGAGTATTGGAGGGAGGGTTAGGACCGGGGGAGGGGGTGTTAGGGAAGGCACTAGGAGGGGGGGGGGGGTTAGTCCTAGCTGCCACCCCCTGAGGGTTAGCCCTATCCGCCACCCCCCCAGAGGGTTAGGATTAGGTATCATGTGACTGCTGGAATCCCGAGCGCCGGATGCCATACCCAACCCCCTTTACTTTTTCAGGCATTTCTATCTCTCCTCTCTCTATGGTGTTCCGATTGCCCACTTTCCCTTGTGCTTTTCTCTCTCTCTCTCTCTCCTTTGTTTAGAGCATCAGTTTCTGTAGTCCACTTTATCCTTATTTTTTCCAGTGTTTCACTATCTCTCTGATGTAATGAGGATGTATGGTCTAGAGGGATCAGTAATGCATTGTACTGTATAGAGGCGTCAGGGATGTAGCGTAGGGTATAGAGGCGTCAGGGATGTAGCGTAGGTTATAGAGGCATCAGGAATGTAGCGTAGGGAATAGAGGCATCAGGGATGTAGCGTAGGGTATAGAGGCGTCAGGGATGTAGCATAGGGAATAGAGGCGTCAGGGATGTAGCGTAGGGAATAGAGGCGTCAGGGATTTAGCTTAGGGAATATAGGCATCAGGGATGTACTAGCAGGTATATAGAGGTCAGTGTACTGTATAGAGGGTAGAGATGAGCGGGTTCGGTTCCTCGGAATCCGAACCCGCCCGAACTTCAGGTTTTTTTACACGGGGCCGAGCGACTCGGATCTTCCCGCCTTGCTCGGTTAACCCGAGCGCGCCCGAACGTCATCATCCCGCTGTTGGATTCTCGCGAGGCTCGTATTCTATCGCGAGACTCGGATTCTATATAAGGAGCCGCGCGTCGCCGCCATTTTCACACGTGCATTGAGATTGATAGGGAGAGGACGTGGCTGGCGTCCTCTCCGTTTAGACTAGAGTACTAGAGAGAGACACAAATTTTGGGGAGCATATTATTAGGAGGAGTACTACTTGCTGCTGATAGTGTGACCAGTGACCACCAGTTTAATTAATCCGTTCTCTGCCTGAAAAAAAACGATACACAGTGTGACACAGTCACATACCATATCTGTGCTCAGCCCAGTGTGCTGCATTATATATAATACTGTATATCATTATCTGACTGTGCTGAGTGCTCACTGCTCACACAGCTTAATTGTGGGGGAGACTGGGGAGCAGTTATAGCAGGAGTACATATTTTAAGTACAGTGCACACTTTTGCTGCCAGAGTGCCACTGCCAGTGTGACTGACCAGTGACCACTGACCACCAGTATTGTGATTGTCTGCTGACCACCAGTATATTGTGATTGTCTGCCTGAAAAAGTTAAACACTCGTCGTGTGGTGTTTTTATAAACGCATTCTGCAGACAGTGTCCAGCAGGTCCGTCATTACATAATATATACCTGTCCGGCTGCAGTACTAGTGTGATATATATATATATATTTTAATTTTATCTCATTATCATCCAGTCTATATTAGCAGCAGACACAGTACGGTAGTCCACGGCTGTAGCTACCTCTGTGTCGGCAGTCGCTCGTCCATCCATAATTGTATACCACCTACCCGTGGTTTTTTTTTTTTCTATCTTCTTGATACTAGTAGCTTACTTTAGGAGTCTGCAGTGCTGAGTCTGACAGACAGTGTCCAGCAGGTCCGTCATTACATAATATATACCTGTCCGGCTGCAGTACTAGTGTGATATATAATATATATATATTTTAATTTTATCTCATTATCATCCAGTCTATATTAGCAGCAGACACAGTACGGTAGTCCACGGCTGTAGCTACCTCTGTGTCGGCAGTCGCTCGTCCATCCATAATTGTATACCACCTACCCGTGGTTTTTTTTTTATATCTTCTTGATACTAGTAGCTTACTTTAGGAGTCTGCAGTGCTGACAGACAGTGTCCAGCAGGTCCGTCATTACATAATATATACCTGTCCGGCTGCAGTACTAGTGTGATATATATATATATATATTTTAATTTTATCTCATTATCATCCAGTCTATATTAGCAGCAGACACAGTACGGTAGTCCACGGCTGTAGCTACCTCTGTGTCGGCAGTCGCTCGTCCATCCATAATTGTATACCACCTACCCGTGGTTTTTTTTTTTTCTATCTTCTTGATACTAGTAGCTTACTTTAGGAGTCTGCAGTGCTGACAGACAGTGTCCAGCAGGTCCGTCATTACATAATATATACCTGTCCGGCTGCAGTACTAGTGTGATATATATATATATTTTAATTTTATCTCATTATCATCCAGTCTATATTAGCAGCAGACACAGTACGGTAGTCCACGGCTGTAGTTACCTCTGTGTCGGCAGTCGCTCGTCCATCCATAATTGTATACCACCTACCCGTGGTTTTTTTTTTTTTCTATCTTCTTGATACTAGTAGCTTACTTTAGGAGTCTGCAGTGCTGACAGACAGTGTCCAGCAGGTCCGTCATTACATAATATATACCTGTCCGGCTGCAGTACTAGTGTGATATATATATATATATTAATTTTATCTCATTATCATCCAGTCTATATTAGCAGCAGACACAGTACGGTAGTCCACGGCTGTAGCTACCTCTGTGTCGGCAGTCGCTCGTCATCCATAAGTATACTAGTATCCATCCATCTCCATTGTTTACCTGAGGTGCCTTTTAGTTGTGCCTATTAAAATATGGAGAACAAAAATGTTGAGGTTCCAAAAATAGGGAAAGATCAAGATCGACTTCCACCTCGTGCTGAAGCTGCTGCCACTAGTCATGGCCGAGACGATGAAATGCCAGCAACGTTGTCTGCCAAGGCCGATGCCCAATGTCATAGTACAGAGCATGTAAAATCCAAAACACCAAATATCAGTAAAAAAAGGACTCAAAAATCTAAAATAAAATTGTCGGAGGAGAAGCGTAAACTTGCCAATATGCCATTTACCACACGGAGTGGCAAGGAACGGCTGAGGCCCTGGCCTATGTTCATGGCTAGTGGTTCAGCTTCACATGAGGATGGAAGCACTCAGCCTCTCGCTAGAAAAATGAAAAGACTCAAGCTGGCAAAAGCACAGCAAAGAACTGTGCGTTCTTCGAAATCCCAAATCCACAAGGAGAGTCCAATTGTGTCGGTTGCGATGCCTGACCTTCCCAACACTGGACGTGAAGAGCATGCGCCTTCCACCATTTGCACGCCCCCTGCAAGTGCTGGAAGGAGCACCCGCAGTCCAGTTCCTGATAGTCAGATTGAAGATGTCAGTGTTGAAGTACACCAGGATGAGGAGGATATGGGTGTTGCTGGCGCTGGGGAGGAAATTGACCAGGAGGATTCTGATGGTGAGGTGGTTTGTTTAAGTCAGGCACCCGGGGAGACACCTGTTGTCCGTGGGAGGAATATGGCCATTGACATGCCTGGTGAAAATACCAAAAAAATCAGCTCTTCGGTGTGGAAGTATTTCAACAGAAATGCGGACAACAGGTGTCAAGCCGTGTGTTGCCTTTGTCAAGCTGTAATAAGTAGGGGTAAGGACGTTAACCACCTCGGAACATCCTCCCTTATACGTCACCTGCAGCGCATTCATAATAAGTCAGTGACAAGTTCAAAAACTTTGGGCGACAGCGGAAGCAGTCCACTGACCAGTAAATCCCTTCCTCTTGTAACCAAGCTCACGCAAACCACCCCACCAACTCCCTCAGTGTCAATTTCCTCCTTCCCCAGGAATGCCAATAGTCCTGCAGGCCATGTCACTGGCAATTCTGACGAGTCCTCTCCTGCCTGGGATTCCTCCGATGCATCCTTGCGTGTAACGCCTACTGCTGCTGGCGCTGCTGTTGTTGCTGCTGGGAGTCGATGGTCATCCCAGAGGGGAAGTCGTAAGCCCACTTTTACTACTTCCACCAAGCAATTGACTGTCCAACAGTCCTTTGCGAGGAAGATTAAATATCACAGCAGTCATCCTGTTGCAAAGCGGATAACTGAGGCCTTGACAACTATGTTGGTGTTAGACGTGCGTCCGGTATCCGCCGTTAGTTCACAGGGAACTAGACAATTTCTTGAGGTAGTGTGCCCCCGTTACCAAATACCATCTAGGTTCCACTTCTCTAGGCAGGCGATACCGAGAATGTACACGGACGTCAGAAAAAGACTCACCAGTGTCCTAAAAAATGCAGTTGTACCCAATGTCCACTTAACCACGGACATGTGGACAAGTGGAGCAGGGCAGGGTCAGGACTATATGACTGTGACAGCCCACTGGGTAGATGTATGGACTCCCGCCGCAAGAACAGCAGCGGCGGCACCAGTAGCAGCATCTCGCAAACGCCAACTCTTTCCTAGGCAGGCTACGCTTTGTATCACCGGTTTCCAGAATACGCACACAGCTGAAAACCTCTTACGGCAACTAAGGAAGATCATCGCGGAATGGCTTACCCCAATTGGACTCTCCTGTGGATTTGTGGCATCGGACAACGCCAGCAATATTGTGTGTGCATTAAATATGGGCAAATTCCAGCACGTCCCATGTTTTGCACATACCTTGAATTTGGTGGTGCAGAATTATTTAAAAAACGAGAGGGGCGTGCAAGAGATGCTGTCGGTGGCCAGAAGAATTGCGGGACACTTTCGGCGTACAGGCACCACGTACAGAAGACTGGAGCAACACCAAAAACGCCTGAACCTGCCCTGCCATCATCTGAAGCAAGAAGTGGTAACGAGGTGGAATTCAACCCTATATATGCTTCAGAGGTTGGAGGAGCAGCAAAAGGCCATTCAAGCCTATACAATTGAGCACGATATAGGAGGTGGAATGCACCTGTCTCAAGCGCAGTGGAGAATGATTTCAACGTTGTGCAAGGTTCTGCTGCCCTTTGAACTTGCCACACGTGAAGTCAGTTCGGACACTGCCAGCCTGAGTCAGGTCATTCCCCTCATCAGGCTTTTGCAGAAGAAGCTGGAGACATTGAAGGAGGAGCTAACACAGAGCGATTCCGCTAGGCATGTGGGACTTGTGGATGGAGCCCTTAATTCGCTTAACAAGGATTCACGGGTGGTCAATCCGTTGAAATCAGAGCACTACATTTTGGCCACCGTGCTCGATCCTAGATTTAAAACCTACCTTGGATCTCTCTTTCCGGCACACACAAGTCTGCTGGGGTTCAAAGACCTGCTGGTGAGAAAATTGTCAAGTCAAGCGGAACGCGACCTGTCAACATCTCCTCCTTCACATTCTCCTGCAACTGGGGGTGCGAGGAAAAGGCTCAGAATTCCGAGCCCACCCGCTGGCGGTGATGCAGGGCAGTCTGGAGCGACTGCTGATGCTGACATCTGGTCCGGACTGAAGGACCTGACAACGATTACGGAGTCGGACATGTCGTCTACTGGCACTGCATATGATTCTCTCCCCATTGAAAGAATGGTGGAGGATTATATGAGTGACCGCATCCAAGTAGGCACGTCAGACAGTCCGTACTTATACTGGCAGGAAAAAGAGGCAATTTGGAGGCCCTTGCACAAACTGGCTTTATTCTACCTAAGTTGCCCTCCCACAAGTGTGTACTCCGAAAGAGTGTTTAGTGCCGCCGCTCACCTTGTCAGCAATCGGCGTACGAGGTGACTTCCAGAAAATGTGGAGAAGATGATGTTCATTAAAATGAATTATAATCAATTCCTCCGTGGAGACATTGACCAGCAGCAATTGCCTCCACAAAGTACACAGGGAGCTGAGATGGTGGATTCCAGTGGGGACGAATTGATAATCTGTGAGGAGGGGGATGTACACGGTGATATATCGGAGGATGATGATGAGGTGGACATCTTGCCTCTGTAGAGCCAGTTTGTGCAAGGAGAGATTAATTGCTTCTTTTTTGGTGGGGGTCCAAACCAACCCGTCATTTCAGTCACAGTCGTGTGGCAGACCCTGTCGCTGAAATGATTTTTTTGCCAGCATATTTCTTTTTCTCTGCAACCCACTGCTAAATTGTGCTTCCTAGATGTTTTTATAAAATCACTGAATCAAATCTAACTCTGATTACATCAGAGAAGGCCAGGTACCCTACACCATAACAGGGGGTATGAAATTTGACTTGTCTACTTAAAGATCACCAAAATCTGATAACAAGGTCAATTATGTCCCTGGGTGGGATTGAACCACCAACCTTTTGGTTAATAGCCATACATACTAACTGATTGCGCCACAGAGACACTTTGCAAAAGTTCCTACTGACAAAGGCTAATAAGCATTCATCTAAAACGTTTCCTAGAAAAACTTTAAAAAGTCAATAATCTGGAGAGTTTTTGTAAGATGTTTCTTCCATCAACCAACGAAAAAACACATTGGTACTTTCCCATGATGAGCGAGTGCTTCAGGATCTCTTGCACTTACATGTGCAGCAGAGTACTGCAATGGAAGCATGCTGGGCCCATAAGCCAGAGGTAGGCAGATTGAAACTATCCTCTGCTATATGCATTTTTTTTGTTAATTAAAGTAATCGAAAACTGGGATTGATATTTTGGCTCTTTTATTTTTACTTAAAGTACAATAACTTTTACCATTTTAATTTGTTTTAATAGTATATTGACAGTATTGTTTTCTTTCAAAAATCCACTTAATTTTCTTTACCCTATTATTTAAATGGTAATTGACAAAAACAAACTACATTGTCACCAGAAGAGCAATTCAAAATGTACAAGTGATATATTAAAATCATCTTTCCAGCTTGAATTTCAATGATGCATTGGGGCAACGATTTTGTGAGAAACATCTTCACCCTTAAATAAAGATTTTCTTAATTCCTTACCTGTGTGCTAATTAGATATCACCTTGTTTTCATATTAAACAGACTTCCACATGAGAAAGCAGCAAGGATGCAGTGGCGTTAATGTTTCCTGGTGTCAACCTGTATTATTTCAGTAGACATTGAAATGAGGATGCATCTTGCTGCCTTTCCAATGAAGCAAGTTTAATTTAGTAATAGGTGAAAAACCATCCCTACAAAGGTGTTAATCAGAGACTTGGCTTTGTGGACACTTTTCAGAGAACAAATTTGTTAGCATAAAAATAAAGCCAGAAAATGAAGAGCTGTTTAATCACGCAATTTGATTTTTTTGCCAGCATATTTCTTTTTCTCTGCAACCCACTGCTAAATTGTGCTTCCTAGATGTTTTTATAAAATCACTGAATCAAATCTAACTCTGATTACATCAGAGAAGGCCAGGTGCCCTACACCATAACAGGGGGTATGAAATTTGACTTGTCTACTTAAAGATCACCAAAATCTGATAACAAGGTCAATTACGTCCCTGGGTGGGATTGAACCACCAACCTTTTGGTTAATAGCCGTACACACTAACTGATTGCGCCACAGAGACACATTGCGAAAGTATATACTGACAAGGGCTAATAAGCATTCATCTAAAACGTTTCCTAGAAAAACTTTAAAAAGTCAATAATCTGGAGAGTTTTTGTAAGATGTTTCTTCCATCAACCAACGAAGAAACACATTGGTACTTTCCCATGATGAGTGAGTGCTTCAGGATCTCTTGCACTTACATGTGCAGCAGAGTACAGCAATGGAAGCATGCTGGGCTCATAACCCAGAGGTAGGCAGATTGAAACTATCCTCTGCTGTATGCTTTTTTTTTTTGTTAATTAAAGTGATCCAAAACTGGGATTGATATTTTGGCTCTTTTATTTTTACTTAAAGTACAATAACTTTTACCATTTTAATTTGTTTTAATAGTATATTGACAGTATTGTTTTCTTTCAAAAATCCACTTCATTTTCTTTACCCTATTATTAAAATGGTAATTGACAAAAACAAACTACATTGTCACCAGAAGAGCAATACAAAATGTACAAGTGATATATTAAAATCATCTTTCCAGCTTGAATTTCAATGATGCATTGGGGCAACGATTTTGTGAGAAACATCTTCACCCTTAAATAAAGATTTTCTTAATTCCTTACATGTGTGCTAATTAGATATCACCTTGTTTTCACATTAAACAGACTTCCACATGAGAAAGCAGCAAGGATGCAGTGGCGTTAATGTTTCCTGGTGACAACCTGTATTATTTCAGTAGACATTGAAATGAGGATGCATCTTGCTGCCTTTCCAATGAAGCAAGTTTAATTTAGTAATAGGTGAAAAACCATCCCTACAAAGGTGTTAATCAGAGACTTGGCTTTGTGGACACTTTTCAGAGAACAAATTTGTTAGCATAAAAATAAAGCCAGAAAATGAAGAGCTGTTTAATCACTCAAATGGATTTTTTTGCCAGCATATTTCTTTTTCTCTGCAACCCACTGCTAAATTGTGCTTCCTAGCTGTTTTTATAAAATCACTGAATCAAATCTAACTCTGATTACATCAGAGAAGGCCAGGTACCCTACACCATAACAGGGGGTTTGAAATTTTGACTTGTCTACTTAAAGATCACCAAAATCTGATAACAAGGTCAATTACGTACCTGGGTGGGATTGAACCACCAACCTTTTGGTTAATAGCCGTACACACTAACTGATTGCGCCACAGAGACACATTGCGAAAGTCTATACTGACAAGGGCTAATAAGCATTCATCTAAAACGTTTCCTAGAAAAACTTTAAAAAGTCAATAATCTGGAGAGTTTTTGTAAGATGTTTCTTCCATCAACCAACGAAGAAACACATTGGTACTTTCCCATGATGAGTGAGTGCTTCAGGATCTCTTGCACTTACATGTGCAGCAGAGTACAGCAATGGAAGCATGCTGGGCTCATAACCCAGAGGTAGGCAGATTGAAACTATCCTCTGCTGTATGCTTTTTTTTTTGTTAATTAAAGTGATCCAAAACTGGGATTGATATTTTGGCTCTTTTATTTTTACTTAAAGTACAATAACTTTTACCATTTTAATTTGTTTTAATAGTATATTGACAGTATTGTTTTCTTTCAAAAATCCACTTCATTTTCTTTACCCTATTATTAAAATGGTAATTGACAAAAACAAACTACATTGTCACCAGAAGAGCAATACAAAATGTACAAGTGATATATTAAAATCATCTTTCCAGCTTGAATTTCAATGATGCATTGGGGCAACGATTTTGTGAGAAACATCTTCACCCTTAAATAAAGATTTTCTTAATTCCTTACCTGTGTGCTAATTAGATATCACCTTGTTTTCACATTAAACAGACTTCCACATGAGAAAGCAGCAAGGATGCAGTGGCGTTAATGTTTCCTGGTGTCAACCTGTATTATTTCAGTAGACATTGAAATGAGGATGCATCTTGCTGCCTTTCCAATGAAGCAAGTTTAATTTAGTAATAGGTGAAAAACCATCCCTACAAAGGTGTTAATCAGAGACTTGGCTTTGTGGACACTTTTCAGAGAACAAATTTGTTAGCATAAAAATAAAGCCAGAAAATGAAGAGCTGTTTAATCACTCAAATGGATTTTTTTGCCAGCATATTTCTTTTTCTCTGCAACCCACTGCTAAATTGTGCTTCCTAGCTGTTTTTATAAAATCACTGAATCAAATCTAACTCTGATTACATCAGAGAAGGCCAGGTACCCTACACCATAACAGGGGGTTTGAAATTTTGACTTGTCTACTTAAAGATCACCAAAATCTGATAACAAGGTCAATTACGTACCTGGGTGGGATTGAACCACCAACCTTTTGGTTAATAGCCGTACACACTAACTGATTGCGCCACAGAGACACATTGCGAAAGTATATACTGACAAGGGCTAATAAGCATTCATCTAAAACGTTTCCTAGAAAAACTTTAAAAAGTCAATAATCTGGAGAGTTTTTGTAAGATGTTTCTTCCATCAACCAACGAAGAAACACATTGGTACTTTCCCATGATGAGTGAGTGCTTCAGGATCTCTTGCACTTACATGTGCAGCAGAGTACAGCAATGGAAGCATGCTGGGCTCATAACCCAGAGGTAGGCAGATTGAAACTATCCTCTGCTGTATGCTTTTTTTTTTGTTAATTAAAGTGATCCAAAACTGGGATTGATATTTTGGCTCTTTTATTTTTACTTAAAGTACAATAACTTTTACCATTTTAATTTGTTTTAATAGTATATTGACAGTATTGTTTTCTTTCAAAAATCCACTTCATTTTCTTTACCCTATTATTAAAATGGTAATTGACAAAAACAAACTACATTGTCACCAGAAGAGCAATACAAAATGTACAAGTGATATATTAAAATCATATTTCCAGCTTGAATTTCAATGATGCATTTGGGCAACGATTTTGTGAGAAACATCTTCATCCTTAAATATTTTCGTAATTTCTTACCTGTGTGCTAATTAGATATCACCTTGTTTTCACATTAAACAGACTTCCACTTGAGAAAGCAGCAAGGATGCAGTGGCGTTAATGTTTCCTGGTGTCAACCTGTATTATTTCAGTAGACATTGAAATGAGGATGCATCTTGCTGCCTTTCCAATGAAGCAAGTTTAATTTAGTAATAGGTGAAAAACCATCCCTACAAAGGTGTTAATCAGAGACTTGGCTTTGTGGACACTTTTCAGAGAACAAATTTGTTAGCATAAAAATAAAGCCAGAAAATGAAGAGCTGTTTAATCACGCAATTTGATTTTTTTGCCAGCATATTTCTTTTTCTCTGCAACCCACTGCTAAATTGTGCTTCCTAGATGTTTTTATAAAATCACTGAATCAAATCTAACTCTGATTAAATCAGAGAAGGCCAGGTACCCTACACCATAACAGGGGGTATGAAATTTGACTTGCCTACTTAAAGATCACCAAAATCTGATAACAAGGTCAATTAGGTCCCTGGGTGGGATTGAACCACCAACCTTTTGGTTAATAGCCATACATACTAACTGATTGCGCCACAGAGACACTTTGCAAAAGTTCATACTGACAAAGGCTAATAAGCATTCATCTAAAACGTTTCCTAGAAAAACTTTAAAAAGTCAATAATCTGGAGAGTTTTTGTAAGATGTTTCTTCCATCAACCAACGAAGAAACACATTGGTACTTTCCCATGATGAGTGAGTGCTTCAGGATCTCTTGCACTTACATGTGCAGCAGAGTACTGCAATGGAAGCATGCTGGGCCCATAAGCCAGAGGTAGGCAGATTGAAACTATCCTCTGCTATATGCATTTTTTTTTGTTAATTAAAGTAATCCAAAACTGGGATTGATATTTTGGCTCTTTTATTTTTACTTAAAGTACAATAACTTTTACAATTTTAATTTGTTTTAATAGTATATTGACAGTATTGTTTTCTTTCAGAAATCCACTTCATTTTCTTTACCCTATTATTAAAATGGTAATTGACAAAAACAAACTACATTGTCACCAGAAGAGCAATACAAAATGTACAAGTGATATATTAAAATCATCTTTCCAGCTTGAATTTCAATGATGCATTGGGGCAACGATTTTGTGAGAAACATCTTCACCCTTAAATAAAGATTTTCTTAATTCCTTACCTGTGTGCTAATTAGATATCACCTTGTTTTCACATTAAACAGACTTCCACATGAGAAAGCAGCTTAAACAGCTCTTCATTTTCTGGCTTTATTTTTATGCTAACTAATTTGTTCTCTGAAAAGTGTCCACAAAGCCAAGTCTCTGATTAACACCTTTGTAGGGATGGTTTTTCACCTATTACTAAATTAAACTTGCTTCATTGGAAAGGCAGCAAGATGCATCCTCATTTCAATGTCTACTGAAATAATACAGGTTGACACCAGGAAACATTAACGCCACTGCATCCTTGCTGCTTTCTCATGTGGAAGTCTGTTTAATGTGAAAACAAGGTGATATCTAATTAGCACACAGGTAAGGAATTAAGAAAATCTTTATTTAAGGGTGAAGATGTTTCTCACAAAATCGTTGCCCCAATGCATCATTGAAATTCAAGCTGGAAAGATGATTTTAATATATCACTTGTACATTTTGTATTGCTCTTCTGGTGACAATGTAGTTTGTTTTTGTCAATTACCATTTTAATAATAGGGTAAAGAAAATGAAGTGGATTTCTGAAAGAAAACAATACTGTCAATATACTATTAAAACAAATTAAAATGGTAAAAGTTATTGTACTTTAAGTAAAAATAAAAGAGCCAAAATATCAATCCCAGTTTTGGATTACTTTAATTAACAAAAAAAAATGCATATAGCAGAGGATAGTTTCAGTCTGCCTACCTCTGGGTTATGGGCCCAGCATGCTTCCATTGCAGTACTCTGCTGCACATGTAAGAGATCCTGAAGCACTCACTCATCATGGGAAAGTACCAATGTGTTTCTTCGTTGGTTGATGGAAGAAACATCTTACAAAAACTCTCCAGATTATTGACTTTTTAAAGTTTTTCTAGGAAACGTTTTAGATGAATGCTTATTAGCCTTTGTCAGTATGAACTTTTGCAAAGTGTCTCTGTGGCGCAATCAGTTAGTATGTACGGCTATTAACCAAAACATTGGTGGTTCAATCCCACCCAGTGACCTAATTGACCTTGTTATCAGATTTTGGTGATCTTTAAGTAGACAAGTCAAATTTCATACCCCCTGTTATGGTGTAGGGTACCTGGCCTTCTCTGATGTAATCAGAGTTAGATTTGATTCAGTGATTTTATAAAAACATCTAGGAAGCACAATTTAGCAGTGGGTTGCAGAGAAAAAGAAATATGCTGGCAAAAAAATCAAATTGCGTTATTAAACAGCTCTTCATTTTCTTGCTTTATTTTTATGCTAACAAATTTGTTCTCTGAAAAGTGTCCACAAAGCCAAGTCTCTGATTAACACCTTTGTAGGGATGGTTTTTCACCTATTACTAAATTAAACTTGCTTCATTGGAAAGGCAGCAAGATGCATCCTCATTTCAATGTCTACTGAAATAATACAGGTTGACACCAGGAAACATTAACGCCACTGCAACCTTGCTGCTTTCTCATGTGGAAGTCTGTTTAATGTGAAAACAAGGTGATATCTAATTAGCACACAGGTAAGAAATTACGAAAATCTTTATTTAAGGGTGAAGATGTTTCTCACAAAATCGTTGCCCCAATGCATCATTGAAATTCAAGCTGGAAAGATGATTTTAATATATCACTTGTACATTTTGTATTGCTCTTCTGGTGACAATGTAGTTTGTTTTTGTCAATTACCATTTTAATAATAGGGTAAAGAAAATGAAGTGGATTTTTGAAAGAAAACAATACTGTCAATATACTATTAAAACAAAATAAATGGTAAAAGTTATTGTACTTTAAGTAAAAATAAAAGAGACAAAATATCAATCCCAGTTTTGGATTACTTTAATTAACAAAAAAAAATGCATATAGCAGAGGATAGTTTCAATCTGCCTACCTCTGGCTTATGGGCCCAGCATGCTTCTATTGCAGTACTCTGCTGCACATGTAAGTGCAAGAGATCCTGAAGCACTCACTCATCATGGGAAAGTACCAATGTGTTTCTTCGTTGATTGATGGAAGAAACATCTTACAAAAACTCTCCAGATTATTGATTTTTTAAAGTTTTTCTAGGAAACGTTTTAGATGAATGCTTATTAGCCTTTGTCAGTACGGACTTTTGCAAAGTGTCTCTGTGGCGCAATCAGTTAGTATGTATGGCTATTAACCAAAAGGTTGGTGGTTCAATCCCACCCAGGGACGTAATTGACCTTGTTATCAGATTTTGGTGATCTTTAAGTAGACAAGTCAAATTTCATACCCCCTGTTATGGTGTAGGGTACCTGGCCTTCTCTGATGTAATCAGAGTTAGATTTGATTCAGTGATTTTATAAAAACATCTAGGAAGCACAATTTAGCAGTGGGTTGCAGAGAAAAAGAAATATGCTGGCAAAAAAATCAAATTGCGTGATTAAACAGCTCTTCATTTTCTGGCTTTATTTTTATGCTAACAAATTTGTTCTCTGAAAAGTGTCCACAAAGCCAAGTCTCTGATTAACACCTTTGTAGGGATGGTTTTTCACCTATTACTAAATTAAACTTGCTTCATTGGAAAGGCAGCAAGATGCATCCTCATTTCAATGTCTACTGAAATAATACAGGTTGACACCAGGAAACATTAACGCCACTGCATCCTTGCTGCTTTCTCATGTGGAAGTCTGTTTAATATGAAAAGAAGGTGATATCTAATTAGCACACAGGTAAGGAATTAAGAAAATCTTTATTTAAGGGTGAAGATGTTTCTCACAAAATCGTTGCCCCAATGCATCATTGAAATTCAAGCTGGAAAGATGATTTTAATATATCACTTGTACATTTTGAATTGCTCTTCTGGTGACAATGTAGTTTGTTTTTGTCAATTACCATTTAAATAATAGGGTAAAGAAAATTAAGTGGATTTTTGAAAGAAAACAATACTGTCAATATACTATTAAAACAAATTAAAATGGTAAAAGTTATTGTACTTTAAGTAAAAATAAAAGAGCCAAAATATCAATCCCAGTTTTGGATTACTTTAATTAACAAACAAAAAAAAATGCATATAGCAGAGAATAGTTTCAATCTGCCTACCTCTGGGTTATGGGCCCAGCATGCTTCCATTGCTGTACTCTGCTGCACATGTAAGTGCAAGAGATCCTGAAGCACTCACTCATCATGGGAAAGTACCAATGTGTTTCTTCTTTGGTTGATGGAAGAAACATCTTACAAAAACTCTCCAGATTATTGACTTTTTAAAGTTTTTCTAGGAAACGTTTTAGATGAATGCTTATTAGCCCTTGTCAGTATATACTTTCACAATGTGTCTCTGTGGCGCAATCAGTTAGTGTGTACGGCTATTAACCAAAAGGTTGGTGGTTCCAATCCCACCCAGGTACGTAATTGACCTTGTTATCAGATTTTGGTGATCTTTAAGTAGACAAGTCAAAATTTCAAACCCCCTGTTATGGTGTAGGGTACCTGGCCTTCTCTGATGTAATCAGAGTTAGATTTGATTCAGTGATTTTATAAAAACAGCTAGGAAGCACAATTTAGCAGTGGGTTGCAGAGAAAAAGAAATATGCTGGCAAAAAAATCCATTTGAGTGATTAAACAGCTCTTCATTTTCTGGCTTTATTTTTATGCTAACAAATTTGTTCTCTGAAAAGTGTCCACAAAGCCAAGTCTCTGATTAACACCTTTGTAGGGATGGTTTTTCACCTATTACTAAATTAAACTTGCTTCATTGGAAAGGCAGCAAGATGCATCCTCATTTCAATGTCTACTGAAATAATACAGGTTGACACCAGGAAACATTAACGCCACTGCATCCTTGCTGCTTTCTCATGTGGAAGTCTGTTTAATGTGAAAACAAGGTGATATCTAATTAGCACACAGGTAAGGAATTAAGAAAATCTTTATTTAAGGGTGAAGATGTTTCTCACAAAATCGTTGCCGCAATGCATCATTGAAATTCAAGCTGGAAAGATAATTTTAATATATCACTTGTACATTTTGTATTGCTCTTCTGGTGACAATGTAGTTTGTTTTTGTCAATTACCATTTTAATAATAGGGTAAAGAAAATGAAGTGGATTTTTGAAAGAAAACAATACTGTCAATATACTATTAAAACAAATTAAAATGGTAAAAGTTATTGTACTTTAAGTAAAAATAAAAGAGCCAAAATATCAATCCCAGTTTTGGATCACTTTAATTAACAAAAAAAAAAAGCATACAGCAGAGGATAGTTTCAATCTGCCTACCTCTGGGTTATGAGCCCAGCATGCTTCCATTGCTGTACTCTGCTGCACATGTAAGTGCAAGAGATCCTGAAGCACTCACGATGAGTGAGTGCTTCAGGATCTCTTGCACTTACATGTGCAGCAGAGTACAGCAATGGAAGCATGCTGGGCTCATAACCCAGAGGTAGGCAGATTGAAACTATCCTCTGCTCGTTGGTTGATGGAAGAAACATCTTACAAAAACTCTCCAGATTATTGACTTTTTAAAGTTTTTCTAGGAAACGTTTTAGATGAATGCTTATTAGCCCTTGTCAGTATATACTTTCGCAATGTGTCTCTGTGGCGCAATCAGTTAGTGTGTACGGCTATTAACCAAAAGGTTGGTGGTTCAATCCCACCCAGGTACGTAATTGACCTTGTTATCAGATTTTGGTGATCTTTAAGTAGACAAGTCAAAATTTCAAACCCCCTGTTATGGTGTAGGGTACCTGGCCTTCTCTGATGTAATCAGAGTTAGATTTGATTCAGTGATTTTATAAAAACAGCTAGGAAGCACAATTTAGCAGTGGGTTGCAGAGAAAAAGAAATATGCTGGCAAAAAAATCCATTTGAGTGATTAAACAGCTCTTCATTTTCTGGCTTTATTTTTATGCTAACAAATTTGTTCTCTGAAAAGTGTCCACAAAGCCAAGTCTCTGATTAACACCTTTGTAGGGATGGTTTTTCACCTATTACTAAATTAAACTTGCTTCATTGGAAAGGCAGCAAGATGCATCCTCATTTCAATGTCTACTGAAATAATACAGGTTGACACCAGGAAACATTAACGCCACTGCATCCTTGCTGCTTTCTCATGTGGAAGTCTGTTTAATGTGAAAACAAGGTGATATCTAATTAGCACACAGGTAAGGAATTAAGAAAATCTTTATTTAAGGGTGAAGATGTTTCTCACAAAATCGTTGCCCCAATGCATCATTGAAATTCAAGCTGGAAAGATGATTTTAATATATCACTTGTACATTTTGTATTGTGGTGACAATGTAGTTTGTTTTTGTCAATTACCATTTTAATAATAGGGTAAAGAAAATGAAGTGGATTTTTGAAAGAAAACAATACTGTCAATATACTATTAAAACAAAATAAATGGTAAAAGTTATTGTACTTTAAGTAAAAATAAAAGAGACAAAATATCAATCCCAGTTTTGGATTACTTTAATTAACAAAAAAAATGCATATAGCAGAGGATAGTTTCAATCTGCCTACCTCTGGCTTATGGGCCCAGCATGCTTCCATTGCAGTACTCTGCTGCACATGTAAGTGCAAGAGATCCTGAAGCACTCACTCATCATGGGAAAGTACCAATGTGTTTCTTCGTTGGTTGATGGAAGAAACATCTTACAAAAACTCTCCAGATTATTGACTTTTTAAAGTTTTTCTAGGAAACGTTTTAGATGAATGCTTATTAGCCTTTGTCAGTATGAACTTTTGCAAAGTATCTCTGTGGCGCAATCAGAAAGTATGTATGGCTATTAACCAAAAGGTTGGTGGTTCAATCCCACCCGGGGACGTAATTGACCTTGTTATCAGATTTTGGTGATCTTTAAGTAGACAAGTCAAATTTCATACCCCCTGTTATGGTGTAGGGTACCTGGCCTTCTCTGATGTAATCAGAGTTAGATTTGATTCAGTGATTTTATAAAAACATCTAGGAAGCACAATTTAGCAGTGGGTTGCAGAGAAAAAGAAATATGCTGGCAAAAAAATCAAATTGCGTGATTAAACAGCTCTTCATTTTCTGGCTTTATTTTTATGCTAACAAATTTGTTCTCTGAAAAGTGTCCACAAAGCCAAGTCTCTGATTAACACCTTTGTAGGGATGGTTTTTCACCTATTACTAAATTAAACTTGCTTCATTGGAAAGGCAGCAAGATGCATCCTCATTTCAATGTCTACTGAAATAATACAGGTTGACACCAGGAAACATTAACGCCACTGCATCCTTGCTGCTTTCTCATGTGGAAGTCTGTTTAATATGAAAACAAGGTGATATCTAATTAGCACACAGGTAAGGAATTAAGAAAATCTTTATTTAAGGGTGAAGATGTTTCTCACAAAATCGTTGCCCCAATGCATCATTGAAATTCAAGCTGGAAAGATGATTTTAATATATCACTTGTACATTTTGAATTGCTCTTCTGGTGACAATGTAGTTTGTTTTTGTCAATTACCATTTAAATAATAGGGTAAAGAAAATTAAGTGGATTTTTGAAAGAAAACAATACTGTCAATATACTATTAAAACAAATTAAAATGGTAAAAGTTATGGTACTTTAAGTAAAAATAAAAGAGCCAAAATATCAATCCCAGTTTTGGATTACTTTAATTAACAAACAAAAAAAAATGCATATAGCAGAGAATAGTTTCAATCTGCCTACCTCTGGGTTATGGGCCCAGCATGCTTCCATTGCTGTACTCTGCTGCACATGTAAGTGCAAGAGATCCTGAAGCACTCACTCATCATGGGAAAGTACCAATGTGTTTCTTCGTTGGTTGATGGAAGAAACATCTTACAAAAACTCTCCAGATTATTGACTTTTTAAAGTTTTTCTAGGAAACGTTTTAGATGAATGCTTATTAGCCCTTGTCAGTATATACTTTCACAATGTGTCTCTGTGGCGCAGTCAGTTAGTGTGTACGGCTATTAACCAAAAGGTTGGTGGTTCAATCCCACCCAGGTATGTAATTGACCTTGTTATCAGATTTTGGTGATCTTTAAGTAGACAAGTCAAAATTTCAAACCCCCTGTTATGGTGTAGGGTACCTGGCCTTCTCTGATGTAATCAGAGTTAGATTTGATTCAGTGATTTTATAAAAACAGCTAGGAAGCACAATTTAGCAGTGGGTTGCAGAGAAAAAGAAATATGCTGGCAAAAAAATCCATTTGAGTGATTAAACAGCTCTTCATTTTCTGGCTTTATTTTTATGCTAACAAATTTGTTCTCTGAAAAGTGTCCACAAAGCCAAGTCTCTGATTAACACCTTTGTAGGGATGGTTTTTCACCTATTACTAAATTAAACTTGCTTCATTGGAAAGGCAGCAAGATGCATCCTCATTTCAATGTCTACTGAAATAATACAGGTTGACACCAGGAAACATTAACGCCACTGCATCCTTGCTGCTTTCTCATGTGGAAGTCTGTTTAATGTGAAAACAAGGTGATATCTAATTAGCACACAGGTAAGGAATTAAGAAAATCTTTATTTAAGGGTGAAGATGTTTCTCACAAAATCGTTGCCCCAATGCATCATTGAAATTCAAGCTGGAAAGATGATTTTAATATATCACTTGTACATTTTGAATTGCTCTTCTGGTGACAATGTAGTTTGTTTTTGTAAATTACCATTTAAATAATAGGGTAAAGAAAATGAAGTGGATTTTTGAAAGAAAACAATACTGTCAATATACTATTAAAACAAATTAAAATGGTAAAAGTTATTGTACTTTAAGTAAAAATAAAAGAGCCAAAATATCAATCCCAGTTTTGGATTACTTTAATTAACAAACAAAAAAATGCATATAGCAGAGGATAGTTTCAATCTGCCTACCTCTGGGTTATGGGCCCAGCATGCTTCCATTGCTGTACTCTGCTGCACATGTAAGTGCAAGAGATCCTGAAGCACTCACTCATCATGGGAAAGTACCAATGTGTTTCTTCGTTGGTTGATGGAAGAAACATCTTACAAAAACTCTCCAGATTATTGACTTTTTAAAGTTTTTCTAGGAAACGTTTTAGATGAATGCTTATTAGCCTTTGTCAGTATGAACTTTTGCAAAGTGTCTCTGTGGCGCAATCAGTTAGTATGTACGGCTATTAACCAAAACGTTGGTGGTTCAATCCCACCCAGGGACCTAATTGACCTTGTTATCAGATTTTGGTGATCTTTAAGTAGACAAGTCAAATTTCATACCCCCTGTTATGGTGTAGGGTACCTGGCCTTCTCTGATGTAATCAGAGTTAGATTTGATTCAGTGATTTTATAAAAACATCTAGGAAGCACAATTTAGCAGTGGGTTGCAGAGAAAAAGAAATATGCTGGCAAAAAAATCAAATTGCGTGATTAAACAGCTCTTCATTTTCTGGCTTTATTTTTATGCTAACAAATTTGTTCTCTGAAAAGTGTCCACAAAGCCAAGTCTCTGATTAACACCTTTGTAGGGATGGTTTTTCACCTATTACTAAATTAAACTTGCTTCATTGGAAAGGCAGCAAGATGCATCCTCATTTCAATGTCTACTGAAATAATACAGGTTGACACCAGGAAACATTAACGCCACTGCATCCTTGCTGCTTTCTCATGTGGAAGTCTGTTTAATGTGAAAACAAGGTGATATCTAATTAGCACACAGGTAAGAAATTACGAAAATCTTTATTTAAGGGTGAAGATGTTTCTCACAAAATCGTTGCCCCAATGCATCATTGAAATTCAAGCTGGAAAGATGATTTTAATATATCACTTGTACATTTTGTATTGCTCTTCTGGTGACAATGTAGTTTGTTTTTGTCAATTACCATTTTAATAATAGGGTAAAGAAAATGAAGTGGATTTTTGAAAGAAAACAATACTGTCAATATACTATTAAAACAAAATAAATGGTAAAAGTTATTGTACTTTAAGTAAAAATAAAAGAGACAAAATATCAATCCCAGTTTTGGATTACTTTAATTAACAAAAAAAAATGCATATAGCAGAGGATAGTTTCAATCTGCCTACCTCTGGCTTATGGGCCCAGCATGCTTCCATTGCAGCACTCTGCTGCACATGTAAGTGCAAGAGATCCTGAAGCACTCACTCATCATGGGAAAGTACCAATGTGTTTCTTCGTTGGTTGATGGAAGAAACATCTTACAAAAACTCTCCAGATTATTGACTTTTTAAAGTTTTTCTAGGAAACGTTTTAGATGAATGCTTATTAGCCTTTGTCAGTATGAACTTTTGCAAAGTATCTCTGTGGCGCAATCAGTTAGTATGTATGGCTATTAACCAAAAGGTTGGTGGTTCAATCCCACCCGGGGACGTAATTGACCTTGTTATCAGATTTTGGTGATCTTTAAGTAGACAAGTCAAATTTCATACCCCCTGTTATGGTGTAGGGTACCTGGCCTTCTCTGATGTAATCAGAGTTAGATTTGATTCAGTGATTTTATAAAAACATCTAGGAAGCACAATTTAGCAGTGGGTTGCAGAGAAAAAGAAATATGCTGGCAGAAAAATCCAATTGAGTGATTAAACAGCTCTTCATTTTCTGGCTTTATTTTTATGCTAACAAATTTGTTCTCTGAAAAGTGTCCACAAAGCCAAGTCTCTGATTAACACCTTTGTAAGGATGGTTTTTCACCTATTACTAAATTAAACTTGCTTCATTGGAAAGGCAGCAAGATGCATCCTCATTTCAATGGTAAGTCAACCTTCTTGCCCTATGTTCCCTCTCAACGGATGAAGACGCATCATTATCTACCGCAGTCATTTTGGCCCAATAGATATGCAAGAAGTTAAGATTCCCCTTTCTTTGCAGGTAGAGGAAGGAAAAGGAAGAGGTCTGTAGCCTCTTCAAGATCGCAGGACCAGAGATTGTCCTCTGCTTCTGCCAAATCCACTGCATGACACTGGGGCTTTCTTGCAGGAGCCCACACCAGTGGGGGCACGTCTAAAACTCTTCAGTCAGTTCTGGATTCATTCGGACCTGGACTCGTGGGTTTTACAAATAGTGTCCCAAGGGTACAAACTGGGGTTTCAAGACGTTCCCCCTCACCGATTGTTCAAATTGGCCTTAGTCAGCAGGGAGAAGGTCTTTATTCAAGCCTCTTCGTGGTCCCGAAGCCGGACGGCTCAGTCAGACCAATCTTAAATCTGAAATCCCTCAATTTCTTCCTAAAGAAATTCAATTTCAAGATGGAATTTCTCAGGGCAGTGATCTCCAGTCCGGAGGACGGAGATTTCATGGTTTTGGTAGACATTAAGGATGCCTACTTACATGTTCCCATTTAGCCACTGCCTCAAGCTACCTAAGGTTTGCAATTCAGGATTGTCATTACCAATTTCAGACATTGCCGTTTGGTCTGTCCACGGCTCCGAGGATTTTCACCAGGGTGATGGCGGAAATTATGGTTCTCCTTCGCAAGCAAGGAGTCACAATTATCCCGTACTTGGATGATCTCCTGATAAAGGCGAGATCCAGGGACCAGTTGGTGCAAAACATTGCACTCTCCCTGACAGTTCTTCAACAACATGGTTGGCTCCTAAACTTGCCAAAATCGCAGTTGGTCCCAATGACGCGGTTGTTGTTTTTGGGAGTCATACTGTTAGGCGCCGGGGTCCGCTTGATGGTCTGCGCGGCCCGGCGCCTAGCAACTAGAGACGCCGTGCACGTACAGCCGCCGGCTCATTAGCAACGCTAGACGCCGGGCGCGCTGAGCCGCACGGACCCTAGCAATGGGGACGCCACTGGCGGACCGCGTTCCCCGTTGCTAGGCTTTAGGAAATTAAGATATTCACCTGCTCTCTGGCCGTGCAGCAAGGCAGCTGCACGGCATTTATTCTAATCAGCCTTTAGCAGCTGATTGGAGGACTCCTTGTTAAATACACTCCCAGGGCTTCTCACAGACGCCGGTAATAGCTTCCTGCATGCTGCCTTTGTTTGCTGAGAGTCTGTTTCCAGTCCTGCTGTATCCGGTCATTCCAGTCCGCAGAAGTCCGGTATTCGGGAGTTGTCATCTCATCCCAAGAGGTCGTTTGGTTCCCTGGAGTCCTGACTGATCACCGTTTTATATCCAGTGGTGTTCGTGAGTTGCGGCTCTGCCGTGTGTTGCGGCTCAGCCGCTTTACCTTTTATATTTTGTGTTTGGAGCATTTGTGGAGGGTTCCGCTTCCACAAGTCCTCTCTGGTACTTGGCGGTGCCGGGTAGGAGAATTGGACAAGTGGATATTTTGGTTGTCCTTTTTCCTGGCGGTTTCTCCGCACATATTATAGTTTTGAGTTTGCTTAGCCCCTGGCCTGGTTGTTTAGTTAGAGGGCCTCTTGTTATCACCCTGTCTCGGGTTTCCCTTTGTCTCTCATTAAGACTGGGGGGCATCGAAGTTGGGCAGACATAATCCGCCCTTCAAACGCGGCTGCCAAGGGCTCAAGAAACCATAGTCTCGCAGGGGATTTCTGACAACACGGGTGAGACAACAGAGTTAGGGCGCCAGGGGCTATTTTCCTGTCCTGCTCCCTTCCCCAGCATTCCGTTCCAGTGCTCCAGTCCTTGCCATAAGATCTTCTCTGACCAGAGTGCTGGAATCATAACATTATTACCGGCCATACCAAAACTTAAAATTAAACGGGGTTTAATTTTTTTTCATTCAGTTTTGTGAGAGTTTATCGGCCTCATGAATCCAACAGGTTTAGGGCCAAATCCTGGTCAGCTCTTAGTCAGCCAGATTCAAGAACTTACTCAGATGGTTCAGGATCTTTCTCTTCGGGTGAAGTCGCAGGAAGATCTTTTGCGAGCTTCCCCAAGGGTAGTCCCTGAACCAAAGATGCATTTGCCTGACCGTTTTTCTGGTGATAGAAAAGAGTTTTTTAATTTTAAAGAATCCTGTAAACTTTATTTTCGTTTAAGACCGACTTCCTCGGGTACTGAATCTCAGCGGGTCGGGTTTATTATTTCTTTGCTCCAGGGGGATCCTCAGACCTGGGCATTTGGTTTAAGAGCAGAGGATCCGGCATTGTTGTCAGTTGACGCTTTTTTTGAGTCTTTAGGGCTCTTGTATGATGACCCTGATAGAGAGGCGTCCGCTGAAAGTCAGTTGCGCGCTCTCAGACAGGGTAGAAATCCTGCAGAGGTTTATTGTACGGAGTTTCGCCGTTGGTCGAACGACTGTGGCTGGAATGACCCAGCCCTGCGCAGTCAGTTTCGCCTCGGCTTATCAGAGTCTATAAAAGACAGTCTCCTTCAGTACCCCGCTCCTGAGACTCTTGATAAACTCATGGAGCTTTCTATTAAGATTAATCGTCGTCTCAGAAAGCGGAGGGCTGAAAAAGGAGCACCTGTAAGGTCAAGTCCGTGTGTATATTCCATTCCTGAAGACGTAGAGGAGACCATGCAGATGGGTCTCTCCCGGCTGTCTCCTGAAGAAAGAGCCAGAAGGCAAAATTCTGGTCTTTGTCTGTACTGTGGGGGTAAGGGACATTTTGCTCGTAATTGTCCGAACAAGTCGGGAAATGCTTTGACCAGGTGAATTGTGAGGGGGTTCACCTAGGTCTGCAGCTTATCTCCTCGAATAACTCCCTTTTAGTCCCAGTTAAAGTTTCCTTTGGCAGCCTCAGTTCTTCGGTGTCGGCTTTTGTTGACAGTGGAGCTGCAGGAAACTTTATGGATTTAACTTGGGCTAAGGCCTTAGGCATTCCTCAGTTACCTTTGGGTAGGTGTGTCACCATGCATGGCTTAGATGGGAGTCCGCTGTCTAATGGGATTATTTCTCTCCGTACACCCCCTGTACTACTTACAGTAGGAGCTCTACATTCCGAGAAAATCGAGTTCTTTCTTACACATTGACCAGCAGTTCCAGTTGTTCTGGGTCACCCTTGGCTGGCCTTTCATAATCCCACCATTGATTGGCGGTCGGGGGAGATTTCACATTGGGGTACTTTTTGTGATAAGGAATGTATCACGTTTCCAGTCAGAGTAGCAGCTATCATTCCAGAACTCATTCCGGTGGAATACCAGGAGTTTGCTGATGTTTTCTCCAAAGGCAATGCGGACATTCTGCCTCCCCATCGGCCTTATGATTGTGCTATTGAGTTAATTCCTGGTGCCGCATTGCCAAAGGGAAGATTATATGCATTATCCGGGCCAGAAACTGCGGCTATGAATGATTATGTAAAGGAGAGCCTTGAGAAAGGATTTATTAGACCATCAAAATCTCCTTTAAGTGCAGGCTTCTTCTTTGTGGAGAAAAAGGATGGCTCGCTTAGACCTTGCATTGATTTTAGAGCCCTGAATAAGATCTCAGTTAAAAACACCTATCCTTTGCCGTTGATTTCTGTACTCTTTGATCAGTTACGTTCTGCTGTGATTTTTTTCTAAAATTGACCTTAGAGGAGCGTACAACCTCATCCGAATTAAATCTGGAGATGAGTGGAAAACGGCCTTCAGTACTCAGTCGGGTTACTACGAATACCTGGTGATGCCGTTCGGCCTGTCCAATGCTCCGGCAGTTTTTCAAGACCTCATTAACGATGTGCTCCGTGACTTCCTAGGGAAATTCGTGGTCGTTTACTTAGACGACATCCTGATTTTTTCTAAATCAATGGAACAACATGTTACCCAGGTGCGTCTGGTTCTTCAAAAGTTATGTGAGAATCATTTATATGCCAAGCTGGAGAAGTGTGAGTTTCATGTCACGGAAGTATCTTTTTTAGGGTACATAATTTCCCCTCAGGGATTTTCCATGGAACCAAAGAAACTCCAGGCCATCCTTAGTTGGGCGCAACCCACCAATTTAAAAGCAATTCAGCGTTTTTTAGGGTTTGCGAATTATTATAGGAGGTTCATTCATTCTTTTTCTGACCTGGTTGCTCCCATTGTAGCTCTGACAAAGAAAGGAGCGGATCCTACCAACTGGTCGCGTGAAGCTGAGTTGTCCTTCCGGGCCTTGAAACAAGCCTTTGTCTCGGCTCCAGTCCTCAGACATCCTAATCCGGAATTGCCCTTTGTGGTGGAGGTTGATGCCTCGGAGGTTGGAGTGGGGGCTATCCTTTCTCAAAAGGATCCGGAGTCTCTGGAGTTACATCCTTGTGCCTTTATGTCCAGGAAATTCTCCTCCGCTGAATCCAACTATGACGTTGGTAATCGGGAGTTACTGGCGGTAAAATGGGCTTTCGAGGAGTGGAGGCATTGGCTGGAGGGAGCAAAACATACTATTTCGGTATTGACTGACCATAAGAACCTGCAATACATTGAATCGGCTAAGCGGCTTAATGCCCGGCAGGCACGTTGGGCATTATTTTTTACGCGTTTCAAATTTATAATCACTTTCAGGCCTGGTTCCAAGAATACTAAGGCTGATGCCCTGTCACATAGCTTTCTTCCGGTTCACAATAACAATCCTGTTACCCCCATACTTCCATCTTCGGTCATCTGGGCGGGCCTCACACAAGATTTATTTACCCAGTTAAAACAGCTTCAACACCAAGCTCCTAGAATTACTCCTGCTGGTCGTCTTTACGTCCCTGAGTTTTTGAGAGTTACTGTTTTAACGGAATTCCATGATAACAAAGTTTCAGGGCATCCAGGAGTCTCTAAGACATTGGAGTTAGTCTCTCGCTCAGTATGGTGGCCTGGTCTTTCTAAAGACGTCAAGGAATTTGTTTATTCATGTCAGGTTTGTGCACAGCATAAGGTTCCCCGTTCCTTGCCCATCGGGCAACTTATGCCCTTAAATGTTCCTCTCAGGCCGTGGTCTCATATTTCCATGGATTTTGTGGTTGACCTTCCCCTTTCAGCCGGATTCCGAGTCATATGGGTGGTAGTGGACCGTTTTAGTAAAATGGCTCATTTTATTGCTCTTCCCCGATTGCCTTCTGCCCAAGGGTTGGCAGTTTTGTTTCTCCGCCATGTATTCAGGCTTCATGGGTTGCCTACTGATATTGTTTCTGATCGGGGTCCACAATTCATCGCACAATTCTGGAAATGTTTTTGTGCCTCATTGAAGATGAAATTGTCGTTAACATCCGGTTACCACCCACAATCCAACGGGCAAACCGAACGAGTTAACCAATCATTGAAACAATATTTGCGCTTGTATTCAGCCAAACTCCAGAATGATTGGTCCGAGTTTCTTCCGTTGGCTGAATTTGCTTACAATAATTCTTGTCATTCCTCCACTAAAGAGTCTCCATTCTTTTCAGTTTTTGGTTTTCACCCCAGAGCTAATTCTTTTTTTCATCATTCCTCAGTCTTCTCGCTTACCTTAACCTCCCATCTCAGAGCCATTTGGAAAAAGGTGCACCTTGCTCTCAGAAAAGCGGCTTTTCGAGAGAAGAAATTTTCTGACAGGCTCCGACGTCCTTGCACTTTTAAGGTGGGAGATAGGGTGTGGTTGTCGACTCGCAACATCAGGCTTCGACAATCCTCAGCTAGACTGGGACCCAAATTTATTGGGCCATTTCTTATTATTAAAAGAGTCAACCCAGTTGCCTTTCGGTTACGTTTACCAAGATCTCTCAGGATTGGAAATACGTTTCATTGTTCCCTGTTGAAACAATACGTTTCTTCCAGTAGATTTCCTCGGAAGATCTCTCAGGGTAGATCTCCAGTGGATGTACAGGGACAACAGGAGTTCATGGTAGAGAAGGTTCTCGATTCCAAATTGTCCCGGGATCGGCTGTATTTTCTGGTTCACTGGAAAGGCTATGGTCCGGAGGAAAGGTCTTGGGTCCTGGATAAGGATCTTCATGCCCCGAGGCTCAAGAGGGCATTTTTTCGGGAATTTCCTCAGAAACCTGGCTTTAGGGGTTCCTTGACCCCTCCTCAAGGGGGGGGTACTGTTAGGCGCCGGGGTCCGCTTGATGGTCTGCGCGGCCCGGCGCCTAGCAACTAGAGATGCCGTGCACGTACAGCCGCCGGCTCCCTAGCAACGCTAGACGCCGGGCGCGCTGAGCTGCACGGACCCTTGCAACGGGGACGCCACTGGCGGACCGCGTTCCCCGTTTCTAGGCTTTAGGAAATTAAGATATTCACCTGCTCTCTGGCCGTGCAGCAAGGCAGCTGCACGGCATTTATTCTAATCAGCCATTAGCAGCTGATTGGAGGACTCCTTGTTAAATACACTCCCAGGGCTTCTCACAGATGCCGGTAATAGCTTCCTGCATGCTGCCTTTGTTTGCTGAGAGTCTGTTTCCAGTCCTGCTGTATCCGGTCATTCCAGTCCGCAGAAGTCCGGTATTCGGGAGTTGTCATCTCATCCCAAGAGGTCGTTTGGTTCCCTGGAGTCCTGACTGATCACCGTTTTATATCCAGTGGTGTTCGTGAGTTGCGGCTCTGCCGTGTGTTGCGGCTCAGCCACTTTACCTTTTATATTTTGTGTTTGCAGCATTTGCGGAGGGTTCCGCTTCCACAAGTCCTCTCTGGTACTCGGCGGTGCCGGGTAGGAGAATTGGACAAGTGGATATTTTGGTTGTCCTTTTTCCTGGCGGTTTCTCCGCACATATTATAGTTTTGAGTTTGCTTATCCCCTGGCCTGGTTGTTTAGTTAGAGGGCCTCTTGTTATCACCCTGTCTCGGGTTTCCCTTTGTCTCTCATTAAGACCGGGGGGCATCGAAGTTGGGCATACATGATCCGCCCTTCAAACGCGGCTGCCAAGGGCTCAAGAAACCATAGTCTCGCAGGGGATTTCTGACAACACGGGTGAGACAACAGAGTTAGGGCGCCAGGGGCTATTTTCCTGTCCTGCTCCCTTCCCCAGCATTCCGTTCCAGTGCTCCGGTCCTTGCCATAAGATCTTCTCTGACCAGAGTGCTGAAATCATAACACATACTGGACACAGAAGAGGTTTTCTTCCAGTGGAAAGGCTATGGAGATCCAGAGTCTGGTCAAACAAATTCTGAAACCAGCAAGAGTGTTAATCCATCAATGCATTCAGTTGCTGGGGAAGATGGTTGTGGCCTACGAGGCCATTCAGTTTGGCAGGTTCCATGCCAGAGTGTTCCAGTGGGACCTGTTGAACAATTGGTCCGGATCCCACCTACACATGCACCGGAGGATAATCCTGTCTTCCAAGACCAGAATCTCACTCCATTGGTGGCTGCACAGTTCTCACCTCCTTGAGGGGCGATGGTTCGGGATCCAGGACTGGATCCTAGGGACCACAGATGCAACCCTCCGAGGCTGGGGAGCAGTCACACAGGGGGAAAACGTCCAAGGAAGATGGTCAAGTCAGGAAAGTTGTCTCCACATAAATGTTCTGGAGTTAAGGGCCATTTAATAACTGCAGACACAGTACACACTGGGACGGGTGCCCAGCATCCTCAACAGACTAAGAGAAAAGGATTTACCGGTAGGTATTAAAATCCTAGTTTCTCTAACGTCCTAGAGGATGCTGGGGACTCCGTAAGGACCATGGGGATAGACGGGCTCCACAGAGTTCATGATCTTCACTGAGGTAGCGTACAGCACTGCAGCTGTGCGCCATTGCTCCCATACACCTCACATACTCCGGTCACTATAAGGGTGCAGGGCGCAGGGGGGGCGCCCTGGGCAGCAATATAAACCTCTTTTTGGCAAAAATATAACATATATACAGCTGGGCACTGTATATATGTATGAGCCCCCACCAATTTTACAGTTTAAGCGGGACAGAAGCCCGCCGCCGAGGGGGCGGGGCTTCTCCCTCAGCACTCACCAGCGCCATTTTTTTTCCACAGCACCGCTGAGAGGAAGCTCCCCGGACTCTCCCCTGCTTATACCACGGTAGAGAAGAGGGTTGAAAAGAGAGGGGGGGCACATAATTCGGCGCAAATTACATACAGCAGCGCTACTGGACAAACATTAAGTTACTGTGTTATTCCTGGGTTATATAGCGCTGGGGAGTGTGCTGGCATACTCTCTCTCTGTCTCTCCAAAGGGCCTTGTGGGGAAACTGTCTTCAGAAAAAGTATTCCCTGTGTGTGTGGTGTGTCGGTACACGTGTGTCGACATGTCTGAGGAAGAAGGCTATATTAGAGAGGAGCGGGAGCAAATGAATGTGGTGTCTCCGCTGACACCTGATTGGATGGATATGTGGAATGTTTTAAATGCTAGTGTAAACTCATTGTACAAAAGATTAGACAAGGCTGAAGCTTTGGGACAGTCAGGGACTCAACCCATGCCTGATCCTATGTTGCAGGGACTGTCAGGGTCTCATAAGCGCCCACTATCCCAGATTGTTGACACAGATACCGACACGGATTCTGACTCCAGTGTCGATTACGATGATGCAAAGTTACAGCCAAAATTGGCAAAATCCATTCGATATATGATTATGGCAATAAAAGATGTTTTGCACATCACAGAGGAACCCCCTGTCCCTGACAAGAGGGTACATATGTACAAGGGAAAGAAGCCTGAGGTAACCTTTGAGGGGGTCACACGAGCTGAACGAGTTATGTGAAAAAGCTTGGGAATCTCCAGATAAAAGACTGCAGATTTCCAAAAGGATTCTTATGGCGTATCCTTTTTCATCAACGGATAGGTTACGATGGAAATCCTCCCGTAGGATGGACAAAGCATTAACACGCACAGCTACAGTTGGAAAATCAAATTTTTTACCTTATGTTCCCTCACAGCATAAGAACGCTCCGCATTATCAAATGCAGTCCTTTTGGTCACAAAGAAACAAGAAAGTGCGAGGTGCGTCCTTTCTTGCCAGAGGTAGGGGCAGAGGAATAAAGCTGCACAACACAGCTAGTTCCCAGGAACAGAAGTCCTCCCCGGCCTCTACAAAATCTACCTCATGACGCTGGGGCTCCACTGGCAGAGTCCGGCCCATGTGATGTCTGCAGCTGCTCTGACCACGCCTCCTGTTTCTCCGTTGCCGACCCCATTTTGAAGCCGTGCCCCCGCACCGCTCCATCTCCGACTTGGAAATGGAGTGTTGTTGACCCCCCTCCCCCCCCCCCTTCACCGATTCACAGGCAGAGGTGATCGCATTATCTGCGGGGTGCCGCAGAAAATGCAGGCGTATGCTCTTAGCAGTTTTTGCAGTTGGATTGCGATCCAACCTGAATCAGGCCCCATTACCTATCACAATGCACTGCGGGTAGTACAAAATGGGGTTAATATAGGAGAAAAAACCCCAGAGCTGTGCTCCTTAACTGTCCCTGGTGGCTAGTGGAGCGGCTGCCCAGTAATCAGTGTCCACGCCAGTGCGCACACGGCCCGCCCCCATCAGCGGCCTCGTGATCCCGGAGGGCGGTGTGTGTGTGACTGACCTTAGGAAGAAACCGGAGCCTCCGCTGCAGTGACCCAGCAACCGGGGCACGGGAGTATACTGCGCCACTGGGAGTGATGGAGCTGCAGTAAAGAGGTCTATTAGACCTAGCCTGCTGCAGCCCTTGTAGATTCTTATAAAAAAAGTTCTTCTTTTCTTGCCAAAATTAATAGCTAAGAATAGGCTGCCTGAGGCAGCCCCCTGTTAAGTGGCCTGCTACTGAAGGCACCAACTACAAACTGAGCTCCCTGTTCATGGAAGCGAGGTTATAGAGGAGGGGGCGCTGAGCATCTTGGGAACAGTCAAAAGCTTTGAGCCTGTTGGTGCCTCAGATCAAGATCCTACTCTGGTGTACATATACAATGTGAATCCTTGTGGAGTCCAGTGTACCCCACAGAAGAAATGAATGCGTCACACCCATTGGCAGCAACATTAGAATAGCTGCTGATGGGCACAATTGAGAAAGGAAGGAGGGAAAACATTTGAATCCAGCACATATATGTAATTTGAATATGTAATTTGTACCTTCCTACTTTAAAATGTAATGGATGAACCTCACCCTGTGAGAACTATCTTCATGATCAAGAGATCTCATATGCAAGATAAGTATGTGTTGGGATAGGGCTGTGGAGGGCGGCTGCTCGGGCACACCCCTGTCAAGTTAAGGAGATTCAACTGAGGAAGCACAAGGGAACTCTCATCTGGGAACAACAACTGCAGAGAGAACAAATTTTCAGACGAATGTGGGAGGGCAGAAGGCTGCCTAATACTGAAGCACCCCCAAACAACAAACCAAATGCAACAACTACTGCAAGCATTCCTGGGGGAAGGCCTGCAGCAGATGGATTTGCATATAGTGATGTCATCCAAGCAGTGGGCATAGTTGGCTGCAACCCTCGTCTGCATATGAAAAGAGAAAAGGGTCACGCAGGGCATGGCGGCCTTTGTGGGGTTGCGCTTGGATGACCCCTAAATCGCTTTATACACCCCCACCCCCCATCAGTGTGGGCTCATGTTGGCCATGCCCCAGCCCCTGAAGCATTCAAGCTGATTTCTTGCAGCAGCTGGACCCAGAAACAGCTCCAGAGTTGCTCTACAAGACAAGTAAAAGGGTGTGAGCCCTGCAGCACCACCTGTAGTTTGCATACACACATATATAGGACAGCATCTCTTATATGCCCCAGGGTCAATAAAATAGTATCCTTATCTAGGGTATCCATCCCCTCAGATAAGGTATCCGTCCATGCCGCTACAGCACTACACACCCAGGCCGACGCAATTGCCGGTCTGAGTAAGGTACCTGAATGTGTATAAATGGACTTCAGGGTAATCTCCTGTTTGCGGTCAGCAGACTCTTTGAGGGTAGCCGTATACTGGGACGGGAGGGCTACCTTCTTGGATAATCGTGTTAATGCTTTGTCCACCCTAGGGGAGGATTCCCATCGTAACCTATCCATTGATGGGAAAGGATACGCCATAAGAATCCTTTTGGAAATCTGCAGTCTTTTATCTGGAGATTCCCAAGCTTTTTCACATAACTCGTTCAGCTCGTGTGACCCCCTCAAAGGTTACCTCAGGCTTTTTCACCATGTACATATGTACCCTCTTGTCAGGGACAGGGGGTTCCTCTCTGATGTGCAAAACATCTTTTATTGCCATAATCATATATCGAATGGATTTTGCCAATTTTGGCTGTAACTTTGCATCATCGTAATCGACACTGGAGTCAGAATCCGTGTCTGTATCTGTGTCAACAATCTGGGATAGTGGGCGCTTATGAGACCCTGACAGTCCCTGCAACATAGGATCAGGCATGGGTTGAGACCCTGACTGTCCCAAAGCTTCAGCCTTGTCTAATCTTTTGTGCAATGAGTTTACACTAGCATTTAAAACATTCCACATATCCATCCAATCAGCTGTCGGCGGAGACACCACATTCATTTGCTCCTGCTCCTCTCTAATATAGCCTTCTTCCTCAGACATGTCGACACACGTGTACCAACACACCACACACACAGGGAATGCTTTTTCTGAAGACAGTTTCCCCACAAGGCCCTTTGGAGAGACAGAGAGAGAGTATGCCAGCACACACCCCAGCGCTATATAACCCAGGAATACACAGTAACTTAATGTTTGCCCAGTAGTACTGCTGTATGTAATTTGCGCCAAATTATGTGCCCCCCCCCTCTTTTCAACTCTCTTGTCTACCGTGGTATAAGCAGGGGAGAGTCCGGGGAGCTTCCTCTCAGCGGTGCTGTGAAGAAAAAATGGCGCTGGTGAGTGCTGAGGGAGAAGCCCCGCACCCTCGGCGGCAGGCTTCTGTCCCGCTTAAACTGTAAAATTGGCGGGGGCTCATACATATATACAGTGCCCCGCTGTATATGTGTTATATTTTTGCCAAAAAGAGGTTTATATTGCTGCCCAGGGTGCCCTCTACCCCCTGCGCCCTGCACCCTTACAGTGACCGGAGTGTGTGAGGTGTATGGGAGCAATGGCGCACAGCTGCAGTGCTGTGCGTTACTTCAGTGAAGATCATGAAGTCTTCTGCCGCCTCTGAAGTCTTCTTTTCTTCTCAAACTCACCCGGCTTCTATCTTCCGGCTCTGCAAGGGGGACGGAGGCGCGGCTCTGGGACGGACGGCGAGGGTGAGATCCTGCTTACCAATCCCTCTGGAGCTAATGGTGTCCAGTAGCCTAAGAAGCTGGACCTTGCAACTCAGAGAGTAGGGCTGCTTCTCT
>NW_026969411.1:0-41588 GCF_028390025.1 Pseudophryne corroboree
TCACCCCTTTCACTGTGTACATCGCCCTCCTCACAGATTATTAATTCGTCCCCACTGGAATCCACCATCTCAGATCCCTGTGTACTTTCTGGAGGCAATTGCTGGTGAATGTCTCCACGGAGGAATTGATTATAATTCATTTTGATGATCATCATCTTCTCCACATTTTCTGGAAGTAACCTCGTACGCCGATTGCTGACAAGGTGAGCGGCTGCACTAAACACTCTTTTGGAGTACACACTGGAGGGAGGGCAACTTAGGTAGAATAAAGCCAGTTTGTGCAAGGGCCTCCAAATTGCCTCTTTTTCCTGCCAGTATACATACGGACTGTCTGACGTGCCTACCTGGATGCGGTCACTCATATAATCCTCCACCATTCTTTCAAAGGTGACAGAATCATATGCAGTGACAGTAGACGACATGTCAGTAATCGTTGCCAGGTCCTTCAGTCCGGACCAGATGTCAGCACTCACTCCAGACTGCCCTGCATCACCGCCAGCGGGTGGGCTCGGAATTCTTAGCCTTTTCCTCGCACCCCCAGTTGCGGGAGAATGTGAAGGAGGAGCTGTTGACGGGTCACGTTCCGCTTGACTTGACAATTTTCTCACCAGCAGGTCTTTGAACCTCTGCAGACTTGTGTCTGCAGGAAAGAGAGATACAATGTAGGTTTTAAATCTAGGATCGAGCACGGTGGCCAAAATTTATTGCTCTGATTTCAACAGATTGAATCCTGGTTAAGCGAATTAAGGGCTCCATCCACAAGTCCCACATGCCTAGCGGAATCGCTCTGTTTTAGCTCCTCCTTCAATGTCTCCAGCTTCTTCTGCAAAAGCCTGATGAGGGGAATGACCTGACTCAGGCTGGCAGTGTCTGAACTGACTTCATGTGTGGCAAGTTCAAAAGATTGCAGAACCTTGCACAACGTTGAAATCATTCTCCACTGCGCTTGAGCCAGGTGCATTCCCCCTCCTTTGCCTATATCGTGGGTAGATGTATAGGCTTGAATGGCCTTTTGCTGCTCCTCCATCCTCTGAAGCATATAGAGGGTTGAATTCCACCTCGTTACCACCTCTTGCTTCAGAGGATGGCAGGGCAGGTTCAGGAATGTTTGGTGGTGCTCCAGTCTTCGGCACGCGGTGGCTGAATGCAGAAAGTGGCCCGCAATTCTTCGGGCCACCGACGGCATCTCTTGCACGCCCCTGTCGTTTTTTAAATAATTCTGCACCACCAAATTCAATGTATGTGCAAAACATGGGACGTGCTGGAATTTGCCCAGATGTAATGCACGCACAATATTGGTGGCGTTGTCCGATGTCACAAATCCCCAGGAGAGTCAAATTGGGGTAAGCCATTCTGCGATGATGTTCCTCAGTTTCCGTAAGAGGTTGTCAGCTGTGTGCCTCTTATGGAAAGTGGTGATACAAAGCGTAGCCTGCCTAGGAACGAGTTGGCATTTGCGAGATGCTGCTACTGGTGCCGCCGCTGCTGTTCTTGCTGCGGGAGGCAATACATCTACCCAGTGGGCTGTCACAGTCATATAGTCCTGAGTCTGCCCTGCTCCACTTAACCACGGACATGTGGACTAGTGGACATTAGGTACAACTGCATTTTTTAGGACACTGGTGACTCTTTTTCTGAGGTCTGTGTACATTTTCGGTATCGCCTGCCTAGAGAAATGGAACCTAGATGGCATTTGGTACCGGGGACACAGTACCTCAATCAAGTCTCTAGTTGCCTCTGAATTAACGATGGATACCGGAACCACGTTTCTCACCACCCAGGCTGACAAGACCTGAGTTATCCGCTTTGCAGCAGGATGACTGCTGTGATATTTCATCTTCCTCGCAAAGGACTGTTGGACAGTCAATTGCCTACTGGAAGTAGTACAAGTGGTCTTCCGACTTCCCCTCTGGGATGACGATCGACTCCCAGCAGCAACAACAGCAGCGCCAGCAGCAGTAGGCGTTACACTCAAGGATGCATCGGAGGAATCCCAGGCAGGAGAGGACTCGTCAGACTTGCCAGTGACATGGCCTGCAGGACTATTGGCTCTCCTGTCTAAGGAGGAAATTGACACTGAGGGAGTTGGTGGTGTGGTTTGCAGGAGCTTGGTTACAAGAGGAAGGGATTTAGTGGTCAGTGGACTGCTTCCGCTGTCATCCAAAGTTTTTGAACTTGTCACTGACTTATGATTAATGCGCTGCAGGTGACGTATAAGGGAGGATGTTCTGAGGTGGTTAACGTCCTTACCCCTACTTATTACAGCTTGACAAAGGCAACACACGGCTTGACACGTGTTGTCCGCATTTGTGTACAGGATGCATACCTTCATGTCCAAATTTATCCATCTCATCAGTCGTACCTCAGATTTGCGGTACAGGACTGTCATTGCCAATTTCAGACGTTGCTGTTTGGTCTCTCCACGGCCCAGAGAATTTTCACCAAGGTAATGGTGGAAATGATGGTTCTCCTGCGCAAGCAATGTGTCACAATTATCCCGTACTTGAGCGATCTCATAAAAGCGAGATCAAGAGAGCAGTTGCTGAACAGCGTATCACTTTCACTGAAAGTGTTACAGCAACACGGCTGGATTTTCAATATCCCAAAGTCGCAGTTGGTTCCTACGACTCGTCTGTCTTTCTTGGGCATGATTCTGGACACAGACCAGAAGAGGGTTTATCTCCCGATAGAAAAGGCCCAGGAACTCATGACTCTTGTCAGGAACCTATTGAAACCAAAACTTGTGTCAGTGCATCACTGCACTCGAGTCCTGGGAAAGATGGTGGCATCATACAAAGCCATTCCATTCGGCAGGTTCCATGCGAGGACTTTCCAATGGGACCTACTGGACAAGTGGTCTGGGTCACATTTACAGATGCATTGGTTGATCACCCTGTCCCCCAGGGTCAGGGTATCACTCCTGTGGTGGCTGCAGAGTGCTCACCTTCTCGAGTGACGCAGATTCGGCATTCAGGACTGGATCCTGGTGACCACAGATGCAAGCCTCCAAGGTTGGGGAGCAGTCACACAGGGAAGAAATTTCCAAGGTCTTTGGTCAAGTCAAGAGACTTGTCTTCACATCAACATCCTGAAACTAGGGGCCATATACAATGCCCTACGTCAAGCGGAGACCTTACTTTGCGACCAACCGGTTCTGATCCAGTCAGACAACGTCACCGCAGTGGCTCATGTAAACCGCCAAGGCGGCACAAGGAGCAGAGTGGCGATGGCACAAGCTACCTTTGCATTTTTCTCCCAAACGAAGGACACTAGAATGAAAATTTTAAAGCCTCCTGTTAGTGCTTCATCTACACGGTATAGCCCTGAATTTTCCAATGCGTAGCTCTTTGCAAAAGAGAGATATTGGCAAGGAAAAGCTGTCTTGTACCTTTGCATTTTTCTCCCAAACGAAGGACACTAGAAAGAAAATTTTAAAGCCTCCTGTTAGGCCATCATCTACACGGCATAGCCCTGAATTTTCCAATGTGCAGCTCTTTGCAAAAGAGAGATATTGGCAAGGAAAAGCTGTCTTGTACCTTTGCATTTTTCTCCCAAACGAAGGAAACTAGAATGAAAATTTTAAAGCCTCCTGTTAGTGCTTCATCTACACGGTATAGCCCTGAATTTTCCAATGCGTAGCTCTTTGCAAAAGAGAGATATTGGCAAGGAAAAGCTGTCTTTCAACTCTTCCACAACTGAAAAACAGATAGTGTTCCGAAGCCTTCCATCCTGTAATATCTTCAGTCTCTCGTCAATGAAGAAAACAATCCCTCCAGCAGACTCTTCAACCACGATACAAGATCACAGCCAAAAGGGCGAGAAGCAACTACACTTGCGTTTAACCAAAATGGCTAAAACTTAGTGGAGGAAAGTGCAGTGCACCAAAACATAAGCTGACACAATCATGGAGAATGCGCCAGCATATATGCTCTTCTATCTATATTTTGCAAACCTGCTCTTGTCCCCTCCAGCTGCTCCATGTAGATTTGACGCCTGGCAAGGTGCATAACCCACTGACAAGCAGGCACACTCCTGCATGAGTTTTCACTCTCACTAGCAGGATGATACACATTCATTTGCATGTGCTCCACCTCTGACACACCGCCCACCCAACCACCCAGTCACCAGAGCCACCCACAAGCCAACTGGCTCCGTGATTTAATTTGCACAGTGCAGTCATCCAGGCAGCATGTCCTTCTCAATGGAATGATCTCTGGTTCCATGGAATCTTCCGCATTGGAATGCTGCGGAACAAAAAGGATTTAAACATTCAGCTTGCTAGCATTCAATGTACCTGCGGCTTGGCTCTAGCACATAGGTCTTCATCCTGTGGCCCTCCAGCTGCTGTGAAACTACACATCCCAGCATGCCCTGCCACAGTTTTGCTATTAAGGTATGCTAAAACTGAGGCAGGGCATGCTGGTATATGTAGTTCCACAGCAGCTGGAGGGTCGCAGGTTGAAGACCCATATTCTAGCATGCCTGTTCTATGATGCATGTTCCGTGATGTCACAATCAGCTTGGAATGGGGTGTCTAGCATGCATTTGCTGACAGCCACTTGAGGGAGACACACATCAGGAGATGCAGCATATCGGAGGTCTTCGATGCCTTTCCAGCAAATGCACACCACCAGCTGCTGGTCTGGACACAAAACAATACCCACAATTGAAGGATCAAAATGCCCAACTACAGGATTAATGTAAGTAGTGAATTTAGGAATGAATTTAGAAGTAGGAAATTAAGTTAGTTCACAAGTACATTCAAATTCCGATCTAAAGTCTAGGTAGGCCTCACGTCCTGGCAGCCCCCAGCATTTAAAAATGCCTTGATTAGAGGTAGGGAATTAAATGTAGATAAGAAGTAGACACAAAATAACACTCCACAGAGCAATTATCAGGTGTCTTTATCAATTGTTGCATTTAAAAAATCAAGCAATTAGGGAACACAATGTTGCGACAATGTAACCCTATTTGCAAAATAGTACTAAATAAGTTTGTCGATGTAAGACATTTGCAAAGGCGCAAACAAAACACGCTGGAAAATGCAACTGAATCTGTTTTTGGAGGATAGAATAGATGCAGGATCAAGTAGCTCAATGGGTAGGGTGTTTGATTAGAATTCAACAGGTTATAGATTTGAATCCTGGGTATGATAGTTTGAGGTGTTATTTAATAAAGTATGTTTATATATTAGTCACACATGGCTTACTTGTACAAATGGCATGTCACCAGTTAGTGCTGACTGTTGATATGCCATTTGCACAAACACGCCATGTGTGACTGTATATGCATTTAAGGAGGGCACCCCGGCAATACCACAAACCATTGAGTGTCAAGTATACTAGATATATCTTCATATCTCATGTGCTTTCTCTGAGACCAATCTTGTTATGCCCCTTCCCCACAAGGCATGCGCCTTTTGTCCATATTGCAAAAATGGGGAGGGGAGGGGGGGGGGGCATATAATTCTCTGTCACAGGGCACCAAAAAGTCTAGTTATGGCTCTGGTATGCATTATGTAATCTGGCAGACCATATCTCCAACACTGGCTGGTTGGAATAGAAATCCGGTTATCTATGTGAGCAAATGACCATCAACGATTTACTCTCAAACACTAGAAAATGGACAAACATGGTCCCCTAAACAAATTGGTTAAATTTTGGGTTTAACCAATTTGTGTAATGACCATTTTTGACCACTTTTCTAGTGTTTGGGAGCAAATGGTTAATTGACATTTGCTACTATACATTACCAGATTTTCATTCCATCCATCCAGACTGGATAGATAGCCTGACAGATAATTGTGTAGTGTACGCCCAGGATAACTGTCAGTTGTGCTTTCTTTTATGACGGCACATAAATGGGTGGGCAGATCCAGAGCAAGCACTGCCCACTCATGCATAGTTGTCAACTGATGTGAAGTTCCAGGGGGCAATCTCAGTTATAAAGAAAAGTATCTGGAAATTGTCCCTAGTTTAAAAAAAAAATAAAAAAAAATTTGATCAACTCCATTTATTTAGTATGATATCCCAGCAGTCAGAACAACATACTTTATTAAATAACACATCTCAAACTACCATACCCAGGATTCAAACCTATAACCTGTTGAATTCTAATCAAACACCCTACCTATTGAGCTATTTGATCCTGCATAAAAATTGTGAACATTATATGAAGCTATTGGTACTTTGCAAAAAAAAAGTATCAGCATTACAACGCAGCAGATCCATGCAGTTTGCAGCCACACACTACATGTATCTGCTCAGCCACAATGCTGATTATTTCTTCACAAAGTACAAGGTGAGCTCCAAACAGAATTCTCTAGCTTAGAATTATACCTTTCTATGCCAAACCTAGAAGTCGGGCCCCCCACCCTGGGATCCCCCAGAGGGAGGCCTGCACCGTCATGCGGCAGGCTTGTCCGTTTTAGAAGCAGGCTGATGGGCAGCCCAGGCTTGCTTCAGTCTGGGCTTGGCAGGTCTGGAAGCATGAGCTTGCTTTGGATATGCCTGACCTTGGGTACGCTTTACCTGAGGGATGAAAGGGCCAAGGGAAAGTACTTTTAGCCTTCTGCGTGGTAGGAGTCATACGAGGTAGGCAAGCTGTTTTAGCAGTAGCCAGATCAGCTACAATCTTATTGAGGTCTTCTCCAAAGAGAGTGTCTCCCTTGAAAGGAAGCACCTCCAGGGTTTTCTTGGAATCCATATCCACCGACCAGGATCTCAACCAGCTGTATAAAGTATTACCTTGGAACTGGCTCTCCACTCCCCATTATCTGGTTATCATGGCTTCCTCCGCCAGTGTCCAGACTCGCTTGCTGAAGCTCGGCCACTTCTTCCTAGCAGCAGGCTCCTGGATCACTGGGCAGCAGAGGTGCTTGGGAGCCGGAAGGGGGCGGAGCAATCAGGCAGGCAGTTGCAGTGCTGCCCAGCTATCTGTGGTGTGAGAAGAAGCAGGGGCACCCCACCGCTGGCAGTGCTGCAGCTAGCGGTGGTGGCAGCGGCGAGGCTGCTGGGCTGGGTCTTGAAAAAGGTGGAAAGAAGGGTGTTACGGCATGGAATGTACAAACTGCGAGACCCTGCTGGTAGCGCCTTTGTCTATTTAGTAGGAAGGGCACGTAACAGCCGGGGGGCAATGGAGGAAGCCCCTTTAGGGCTGGAGCCCCTTCAGGGCTGGAGCCCGGCGGCAACTGACTCCGTTGTCTCTGGCAGTTCTGCCCCTGGACTAGAGGAATGGTCAAGAACATGGCAACATTTAATGCCAAAAAATGCAAAATCATACACGTGCAAAAATGCAAAGGCTAACTATAATATTAAGGGCATTATAATGGCAAGAGGAAAGCTATCTAAGTATTACTATTTCAGGTGAGCAATGTAACAAAGCAATAGGAAAGGCAAGTCAGATGCTTGTTTGCATAGGTTAAAGAACCAGTAGCAGAAAAAAGTAATACAGGTTGAGTATCCCATATCCAAATATTCCGAAATACGGAATATTCCGAAATACGGACTTTTTTGAGTGAGACTGAGATAGTGAAACCTTTGTTTTTTGATGGCTCAGTGTACACAAACTTTGTTTAATACTCAAAGTTATTAAAAATATTGTATTAAATGAACTTCAAAGTGACTGTGTGTATAAGGTGTATATGACACATGAATGAATTATGTGAATGTACACACACTTTGTTTAATGCACAAAGTTATAAAAAATATTGGCTAAAATGACCTTCAGGCTGTGTGTATAAGGTGTATATGAAACATAAATGCATTCTGTGCTTAGATTTAGGTCCCATCACCATAATATCTCGTTATGGTATGCAATTATTCCAAAATACAGAAAAATCCGATATCCAAAATTCCTCTGGTCCCAAGCATTTTGGATAAGGGATACTCAACCTGTAATGCCACTGTATAGGTCCTTGGTACAGCCACATTTAGAATCCTGTGTTCAGTTCCAGAAGCCATATCTCCAGAAGGCTGTAAATACATTAGGGCAACTAAAATTGTGCATGGCCTACATCACAAAACTTACCTGGAAATACTAAAAAATGTTGATGTGTATAGTTTGGAGAAGGGAAGAGGGAACATACAGTAATAGAAACATTTAAATATATAGGGAGGAATGTAATAGGGTGTGAGAATCAGAAAGTGAGAGATTTTGTGTTTTTTCCTGTTGTTTTTTTTTTTATTGTTTGTTTTTTAAAGTGGCAATCCTTTACATGGCAAAACCAGGTTGAAATTTGCCATGTAAAGGATTGCCACCGTGGGCATGTGTAGAAGGGGCACTGCTACTGTTGGCATTATGTGTGTAAGCTGCACTGATATGGTGGTTATGTGTATAAAGGGCACTGCGACTGTGGGTATTATTATTATTATTATTATTATTATTAATATTACATGCGGTGTAATGACAATAAGATAGGGCTACTGTGTGGCGTATTTTGATTTGGGGTGCTATTGTGTGGCCATGCCCCTTCCTTGTGATACCACACCTTCTTTTTTTAAGGAGCGCACTGTCCCTTTATTAAGTATTGGAGAGAGGGCCCAAATTAATAGTTTGCAGGGAGGCGCCAAACACCCTAGCACTGGCCCTTTGGTAGGGGACAGGATTTGCTTCTGCTTGTGCACATATGTTATGATTGCCAGCCAACAGCACTGGTTTTGCCTATAACACTAACTATAAATATTTTGAATTGGTCCTGGACCACCAATCCAAGGCACCCCTGCAAGTGTCCTGAGGCACCCCAGGGTGCAGTTTGAGAACCACTGGTCTAGTGAGTACCCAGGATAATTATTGTAGCTGGTCTGCGGGTAACAGCTCTCAGATCCACTTCTAGAAAAAATGCAGCAATGTAATTTGAGTGACAAACTGCAGAGATGAACCCTTTCTGTGACTGCTGCACAGGGATCACACAAACTCTATTCATAGGGCTGACTTCACTTAGGGGAGATGTTCTCACCCCGCAAAGAAGTGCGAGTATATACCGCACTTACGGTACCATTGGATTTACAGATATTTTCTTGCAATACACTATGGGGGTCATTCTGAGTTGATAGCTCGCTAGCAGTTTTTAGCAGCCATGCAAACGCATTGTCGCTGCCCACTGGAGAGTGTATATTCACTTTGGAGAAGTGCGAACACTTGAGCAGCAGAGCGCCTGCAAAATCGTTTCAAAATAAGACCAGCACTGTAGTTACACTTCGTGTGCGTTGATTCTAACAACCGAGGGACGGCTTTTGATGTCACACACCCATCTAGCGAATGCCCAGCCACGTCTGCATTTCTTCTGCCACACCTGCATTTTTCCAAGCACTTCCTGAAAACGGTCAGTTGACACCCAGAAACGCCCTCTTTCTGTCAATCTCCTTGTGGCCTGTTCTGTGATTGGAATAATCGCTAGAACTAGTGCAAAACCACAATGGACTTTGTACCCGTACGATGCGCATGCACATTACGGAGCATGCGCATGCACAGATTAGCCATTTTTTTTCAACTGATTGCTACGCAGCGAACAACGGCAGCAAGCGATCAACTCGGAATGACCCCCTATATACATAGAAACATGGATTTTTACTGCAGGAATTATGGTTAGTTTAGGGGTATCGGTTAGGGTCAACAGAGGTGTAGCTAGGGGTCCAAGCGCCCCTGGCAAAGTAAGGGACTGGCGCCCCCCCTTTCGATAAAGCATTGCAGTCCATTGGCGGTTACCATGTTGGAGCCACAGCAACTGACCCCCTCCCCCACACGCTGCCCTACATCATCGGCTGGGATTCACTGTTGGTGTGAAGCCACTGGGAACATTCTGGTAGCATTAGCAGCAATCTGTGTCATAGATAGGGAAGGCAGAAGGTTAACTAGCTAATAGCAGTCTGTTGGCAGCAGAGGCTGGGCGGGGGGCTGAGAATGAGCCAACGCTGATCAGTGTCCAGTCTGCTCAGACAAAAATATTTTGTGATCAGGGCTGGTTCTAGACCAAAGGGGCCAATGGCAAAAATTTCCTTTGGCACCCCCCCCCCCCCCACACACACACATACACACACACACACACACACACACACACACACACACCAAAAAAGAACATATCCCAGTTTAACATAACGCTATGTGGTGCAAGGTGTGGAGCTGGTCACTTGTATCAGACCTCTGACATTTGCCTTTTCACCCATATTGCATACTTTTTCTTGCAGGTTGTGTCTTAATTCAAGAAGTGTTCTAAGTACTTCAGCTTAGTATCTTTACTGACCCCTCTTTACCCCACACTACATAACTGACCCCTCTATACCCTACACTACATCACTGACCTTTCTATAACCATCACTGCATTACTGACCCCTCTATACAGTACACTGACCTCTATATACCTGCTAGTACATCCCTGATGCCTATATTCCCTAAGCTAAATCCCTGACGCCTCTATTCCCTATGCTACATCCCTGACGCCTCTATTCCCTATGCTACATCCCTGACGCCTCTATACCCTACGCTACATCCCTGATGCCTCTATTCCCTACGCTACATTCCTAATGCCTCTATAACCTACGCTACATCCCTGACGCCTCTATACCCTACGCTACATCCCTGACGCCTCTATACAGTACAATGCATTACTGATCCCTCTAGACCATACATCCTCATTACATCAGAGAGATAGTGAAACACAGGAAAAAATAAGGATAAAGTGGACTACAGAAACTGATGCTCTAAACAAAGGAGAGAGAGAGAAAAGCACAAGGGAAAGTGGGCAATCGGAACACCATAGAGAGAGGAGAGATAGAAATGCCTGAAAAAGTAAAGGGGGTTGGGTATGGCATCCGGCGCTCGGGATTCCAGCAGTCACATGATACCTAATCCTAATCCTAACCCTCTGGGGGGGTGGCGGATAGGGCTAACCCTCAGGGGGTGGCAGCTAGGACTAACCCCCCCCCCCTCCTAGTGCCTTCCCTAACACCCCCTCCCCCGGTCCTAACCCTCCCTCCAATACTCGCCTTCGGGATGTTGGCTGTCTGTGTGCCGGCACCAGTCTCCCAAGTGGTGTCAGGATTCCAACATCGGTCAAATGACCGCCGGTATACCGTCTGCCGGGATGGTAAATGTATCCTGAGGACAGGTAGTGAGTGTGGAGGGATAGGTGGTTCAGTAAAATGTAACAGCTCAAACTGCGATCATTCACTGATAAATTGATTTATAGCTCTCCCTTTTTAACCATTGCAGTCATAAAAGCAATGTTTTTTAAACTTTTAAATAAAGCTTGTTAGCATCCCCAGCACACTGTATATGCTGGGAGATGTAGTTCTCAATATGAAAACATTTAATTACTGTATGAACTCTAATTCCCCAACTGAAACCTCTCACAAACACACACTCCTAAATCTAGTACACACACACACACACATTTCCCCAGTACTGACAACTCTCATCACTTCCACACACTGACAACTCCCTCCTGCTCCTCTCCCCACTGACACTGACAGCTCCCTCACGGTCACACACATCCTCCACCCCCCCCCCCCCCCCACACACACACACACACTGATAGCACACATGCACAAATCCCCCCCTCCTCGACACTAACTGTCACGGACTGCTTGGGCAGCAGGGGGCAGGCTCTGACTTGAAGTGCTGAAATTCAACAGCTCTCTCGAACTTGCAAGGCATGGCTGTGCAGCTGTCTCCAGCCATCTCCTTGCCCACTGTGTAATTTGTGGCGTTCTCTGATGTTCCCCGCTCTGCCTCTACAACCGGCACATAATGTACAGCAGTGGTGACTCCTGAGTATGGGCCTGGAGAACTCCGCCTACCGGGGGGTAGGGATTAATAATTTCAAAGGGGCAGAGCTAGGAGTGAAGCAGTGGACAGCAGTTGAGGGGCGTTTCAAACTGTAACAGGGTTGGGACAATTTCAGTATCCTTCCCTCACCGTCTAATTGGTCAGTCCCACGCTGATTGCCATAGCGCCCTTTCGAGACTGCAGAACTCTATCCCTTAGCCACGGTTGGCACAGCTGGATGGTGCCCCTGGCAAGTGCCATCCTGGCCAAGGGGTAGATACGCCCCTGAGGGTCAGGGCCAGAAACAGAAATCTCGGGGCCCAGTACACTGATATCTCTGGGGCCCCCTCAACCCCCCCTTAACTTGGCAGAGGGATCTTTAAAAAAAAATGGAGCCTTTGACACGGACCGTCAGTGAGGCCGGCAGGTGGTTTTCATACTGGGCTATCCAGCTCTTCGGTGGCGGTGGCAGGGACATTCAGAAAAGGGCCAGCACAGCAACATGCATAATAATGGCAATACAGTATGGACCACAGGGACTGGACAAAGTGATGGGGTAAAAGGAGGGGGGAGGGTTTAGTTGGCCTGTTAATTGTTTTCCTGCTTAAATTGAGCAGTTGGTGGATACACTTTAAAAAGCAATATTGGCACTGTGGCCCCATTATTTCTGTTCTTAATACTTGGAGCCCTGAACAAGTGTCCCCTTTGTCCCCCCTGTCACCGGGCCTGTTCAGGCGTTACCTATGGAGAAGCTGCGACATGACATCCTAGGACACGATACTGCACCATGCATCACCATTATATTTCAGTGTGCCTTGTCAATATTTAAATCTTGTTCTGTGTGACGTGAGTTGTAAATGGTTGAAAATCTCTGTGCTACAGTATCGTCACCATGTAGTTATAACAACACAGCAAAACCACCAAAAGACGTGTTTTGGTAGAGGGACTGCTAGAGGGGCCCATTGGGGCCCCCAGTTTGCTACCCCACCCCAGTATACCTGTGCTGTAGCCAGTGGAAGGGGCACTATCTTCCCGGTGATCTCTTCGGGAAGATGGTGCCGCACATAGAAAGCAAAGACTCTGGCTGCACTCTCCTGCCCTCGCTCTAAGCAAGGTGATCGGGCCACAAAAGGACCCCTGTCGGACCCCTGCCGGACCCCGGCCTGTGGGCCACAAAAGGATGCATTGGGGGCGGCATGCGGCCCATGGGTTTGACACCCCTGCCCTAGAGTATCAAAATTTGTTTCACGGCACCCCTAGGCCAAAGTTTTTCTTATTGAGAAATTCAGAAAAAAATATAAAATTAAGTAAATTGTGTTTATAGCATGTCATCCTCAGGTTCAGTTATGTTGTGAGGGAATGGTTTTGCCAATTTAATAAAGTATAAATAATTTTAATTGGTCCTGGACCACCAAACTATGCTACCAGTGCAAGAACCCCAGTTTGGAAACTACTGCCATAAAATAAACCTTTTTTGTTTTTTTTAAACTACATGTAATACACCTTAGAGCTCAGTTCCTAAAAGGTTTTAAACCCTTGCATACAGTAAACTACACATATTTAAAAATCCTACACCGGGCACAAGTGCTCACGGGCCAATTTCATGGCAGTCTCGGATAGGAGGGCATTGTGGATTCACCAAGGGAATGCTGATGCTGACTCCAAGAAGAAAGGGAGTCTCTTCCCTATGAAGGTGAAGCCTTGTTTGGCGACGGCCTAGTTAATTTGATCTCGGCAGCTCCCGCAGGTAAGTCATCCTTCTTGCCCTATGTTCCCTCTCAACGGATGAAGACGCATCATTATCTGACGCAGTCATTTCGGCCCAATAGATATGCAAGAAGTTAAGATTCTCCTTTCTTTGCAGGTAGAGGAAGGAAAAGAGGGAAGAGGTCTGTAGCCTCTTCAAGATCGCAGGAGCAGAGATCGTCCTCTGCTTCTGCCAAATCCACTGCATGACGCTGGGGCTCTCTTGCAGGAGCCCGCACCAGTGGGGGGCACGTCTAAAACTCTTCAGTCAGTTCTGGATTCATTCGGACCTGGACTCGTGGGTTTTACAAATAGTGTCCCAAGGGTACAAACTGGGGTTTCAAGACGTTCCCCCTCACCGATTGTTCAAATCAGCCTTAGTCAGCAGGGAGAAGGTTTTTATTCAAGCCTCTTCGTGGTCCCGAAGCCGGACGGCTCAGTCAGACCAATCTTAAATCTGAAATCCCTTAATTTCTACCTAAAGAAATTCAATTTCAAGATGGAATCTCTCAGGGTAGTGATCTCCAGTCCGGGGGATAAAGGAGATTTCATGGTTTTGGTAGACATAAAGGATGCCTACTTATATGTTCCCATTTAGCCACTGCATCAAGCTACCTGAGGTTTGCAATTCAGGATTGTCATTACCAATTTCAGACGTTGCCGTTTGGTCTGTCCACGGCTCCGAGGATTTTCACCAGGGTGATGGCGGAAATGATGGTTCTCCTTCGCAAGCAAGGAGTCACAATTATCCCGTACTTGGATGATCTCCTGATAAAGGCGAGATCCAGGGACCAGTTGGTGCAAAACATCTACTCTCCCTGACAGTTCTTCAACAACATGGTTGACTCCTAAACTTGCCAAAATCGCAGTTGGTCCCAATGACGCGGTTGTTGTTTTTGGGAGTGATACTGGACACAGAAGAGGTTTTCTTCTAGTGGAAAGGCTCTGGAGATCCAGAGTCTGGTCAAACAAATTCTGAAACCAGCAAGAGTGTTAATCCATCAATGCATTCAGTTGCTGGGGAAGATGGTTGCGGCCTACGAGGCCATTCAGTTTGGCAGGTTCCATGCCAGAGTGTTCCAGTGGGACCTGTTGGACAAGTGGTCCGGATCCCACCTACACATGCACCGGAGGATAATCCTGTCTTCCAAGACCAGAATCTCACTCCATTGCTGGCTGCACAGTTCTCACCAGCTAGAGGGGCGATGGTTCGGGATCCAGGACGGGATCCTAGGGACCACGGATGCAACCCTCCGAGGCTGGAGAGCAGTCACACAGGGGGAAAACATCCAAGGAAGATGGTCAAGTCTTCCTTGGATGTTTTCATCTCCACATAATTGTTCTGGAGTTAAGGGCCATTTAATAACTGCAGACACAGTACGCACTGGGACGGGTGCCCAGCATCCTCTACGGACTAAGAGAAAAGGATTTACCGGTAGGTATTAAAATCCTATTTTCTCTAACGTCCTAGAGGATGCTGTGGACTCCGTAAGGACCATGGGGATAGACGGGCTCCGCAGGAGACATGGGCACTTTAAGAAAGACTTTAGTTCTGGGTGTGCACTGGCTCCTCCCTCTATGCCCCTCCTCCAGAACTCAGTTTGATACTGTACCCAGTGGAGACTGGGTGCTTTTCAGGAGCTCTCCTGAGCTTTCTGACAGAAAGTATTTTGTTAGGTTTTTAATTTTCAGGGAGCACTGCTGGCAACAGACTCCCTCATCGAGGGACTGAGGGGAGAGAAGCAGCCCTACTCTCTGAGTTGCAAGGTCCTGCTTCTTAGGCTACTGGACACCATTAGCTCCAGTGGGATTGGTACGCAGGATCTCACCCTCGCCGTCCGTCCCAGAGCCGCGCCGCCGTCCCCCTCGCAGAGCCGGAAGATAGAAGCCGGGTGAGTATGAGAAGAAAAGAAGACTTCAGAGGCGGCAGAAGACTTCATGATCTTCACTGAGGTAACGCACAGCACTGCAGCTGTGCGCCTTTGCTCCCATACACCTCACATACTCCGGTCACTGTAAGGGTGCAGGGCGCAGGGGGGGCGCCCTGGGCAGCAATATAAACCTCTTTCGCAAAAATATAACATATATACAGCTGGGCACTTTATATATGTATAAGCCCCCACCAATTTTACAGTTTAAGCGGGACAGAAGCCCGCCTCCGAGGGGGCGGGGCTTCTCCCTCAGCACTCACCAGCGCCATTTTTTCTCCACAGCACCGCTGAGAGGAAGCTCCCCGGACTCTACCCTGCTTATACCACGTTAGACAAGAGGGTTGAAAAGAGGGGTGGGGGGGCACATAATTCGCAAATTACATACAGCAGCACTACTGGGCAAACATTAAGTTACTGTTTTATTCCTGGGTTATATAGCGCTGGGGGGTGTGCTGGCATACTCTCTCTCTGTCTCTCCAAAGGGCCTTGTGGGGAAACTGTCTTCAGAAAAAGCATTCCCTGTGTGTGTAGTGTGTCGGTACACGTGTGTCGACATGTCTGAGGAAGAAGGCTATATTAGAGAGGAGCGGGAGCAAATGAATGTGGTGTCTCCGCCGACAGCTGATTGGATGGATATGTGGAATGTTTTAAATGCTAGTGTAAACTCATTGCACAAAAGATTAGACAAGGCAGAAGCTTTGGGACAGTCAGGGTTTCAACCCATGCCTGATCCTATGTTGCAGGGACTGTCAGGGTCTCATAAGCGCCCACTATCCCAGATTGTTGACACAGATACCGACACGGATTCTGACTCCAGTGTCGATTACGATGATGCAAAGTTACAGCCAAAATTGGCAAAATCCATTCGATTTATGATTATGGCAATAAAAGATGTTTTGCACATCACAGAGGAACCCCCTGTCGCTGACAAGAGGGTACATATGTACAAGGGAAAGAAGCCTTAGGTAACCTTTCCCCCCTCACACGAGCTGAACGAGTTATGTGAAAAAGCTTGGGAATCTCCAGATAAAAGACTGCAGATTTCCAAAAGGATTCTTATGGCGTATCCTTTCCCATCAACGGATAGGTTACGATGGGAATCCTCCCCTAGGGTGGACAAAGCATTAACACGCTTATCCAAGAAGGTAGCCCTCCCGTCCCAGGATACTGGACTAACCCCCCCCCCCCTCCTAGTGCCTTCCCTAACACCCGCTCCCCCGGTCCTAACCCTCCCTCCAATACTCGCCTTCGGGATGTTGGCTGTCTGTGTGCCGGCACCAGTCTCCCAAGTGGTGTCAGGATTCCAACATCGGTCAAATGACCGCCGGTATACCGTCTGCCGGGATGGTAAATGTATCCTGAGGACAGGTAGTGAGTGTGGAGGGATAGGTGGTTCAGTAAAATGTAACAGCTCAAACTGCGATCATTCACTGATAAATTGATTTATAGCTCTCCCTTTTTAACCATTGCAGTCATAAAAGCAATGTTTTTTAAACTTTTAAATAAAGCTTGTTAGCATCCCCAGCACACTGTATATGCTGGGAGATGTAGTTCTCAATATGAAAACATTTAATTACTGTATGAACTCTAATTCCCCAACTGAAACCTCTCACAAACACACACTCCTAAATCTAGTACACACACACACACATTTCCCCAGTACTGACAACTCTCATCACTTCCACACACTAACAACTCCCTCCTGCTCCTCTCCCCACTGACACTGACAGCTCCCTCACAGTCACACACATCCTCCACCCCCCCACCCCCCCACACACACACTGATAGCACACATGCACAAATCCCCCCCTCCTCGACACTAACTGTCACGGACTGCTTGGGCAGCAGGGGGCAGGCTCTGACTTGAAGTGCTGAAATTCAACAGCTCTCTCGAACTTGCAAGGCATGGCTGTGCAGCTGTCTCCAGCCATCTCCTTGCCCACTGTGTAATTTGTGGCGTTCTCTGATGTTCGCCGCTCTGCCTCTACAACCGGCACATAATGTACAGCAGTGGTGACTCCTGAGTATGGGCCTGGAGAACTCCGCCTACCGGGGGGTAGGGATTAATAAGTTCAAAGGGGCAGAGCTAGGAGTGAAGCAGTGGACAGCAGTTGAGGGGCGTTTCAAACTGTAACAGGGTTGGGACAATTTCAGTATCCTTCCCTCACCGTCTAATTGGTCAGTCCCACGCTGATTGCCATAGCGCCCTTTCGAGACTGCAGAACTCTATCCCTTAGCCACGGTTGGCACAGCTGGATGGTGCCCCTGGCAAGTGCCATCCTGGCCAAGGGGTAGATACGCCCCTGAGGGTCAGGGCTAGCAACAGAAATCTCGGGGCCCAGTACACTGATATCTCTGGGGCCCGCTTAACCCCCCCTTAACTTGGCAGAGGGATCTTTAAAAAAAATGGAGCCTTTGACTCGGACCGTCAGTGAGGCCAGCAGGTGGTTTTCATACTGGGCTATCCAGCTCTTCGGTGGCGGTGGCAGGGACATTCAGAAAAGGGCCAGCAGAGCAAAATGCATAATAATGGCAATACAGTATGGACCACAGGGACTGGACAAAGTGATGGGGTAAAAGGAGGGGGGAGGGTTTAGTTGGCCTGTTAATTGTTTTCCTGCTTAAATTGAGCAGTTGGTGGATACACTTTAAAAAGCAATATTGGCACTGTGGCCCCATTATTTCTGTTCTTAATACTTGGAGCCCTGAACAAGTGTCCCCTTTGTCCCCCCTGTCACCGGGCCTGTTCAGGCGTTACCTATGGAGAAGCTGCGACATGACATCCTAGGACACGATACTGCACCATGCATCACCATTATATTTCAGTGTGCCTTGTCAATATTTAAATCTTGTTCTGTGTGACGTGAGTTGTAAATGGTTGAAAATCTCTGTGCTACAGTATCGTCACCATGTAGTTATAACAACACCGCAAAACCACCAAAAGACGTGTTTTGGTAGAGGGACTGCTGGAGGGGCCCATTGGGGCCCCCAGTTTGCTACCCCACCCCAGTATACCTGTGCTGTAGCCAGTGGAAGGGGCACTATCTTCCCGGTGATCTCTTCGGGAAGATGGTGCCGCACATAGAAAGCAAAGACTCTGGCTGCACTCTCCTGCCCTCGCTCTAAGCAAGGTGATCGGGCCACAAAAGGACCCCTGTCGGACCTCGGCCTGTGGGCCACAAAAGGATGCATTGGGGGCGGCATGCGGCCCATGGGTTTGACACCCCTGCCATAGAGTATCAAAATTTGTTTCACGACACCCCTAGGCCAAAGTTTTTTTTATTGAGAAATTCAGAAAAAAATATAAAATTAAGTAAATTGTGTTTATAGCATGTCATCCTCAGGTTCAGTTATGTTGTGAGGGAATGGTTTTGCCAATTTATTAAAGTATAAATAATTTTAATTGGTCCTGGACCACCAAACTATGCTACCAGTGCAAGAACCCCAGTTTGGAAACTACTGCCTTAAAATAAACCTTTTTTGGTTTTTTTAAACTACATGTAATACACCTTAGATCTCAGTTCCTAAAAGGTTTTAAACCCTTGCATACAGTAAACTACACATATTTAAAAATCCTACACCGGGCACAAGTGCTCACGGGCCAATTTCATGGCAGTCTCGGATAGGAGGGCATTGTGGATTCACCAAGGGAATGCTGATGCTGACTCCAAGAAGAAAGGGAGTCTCTTCCCTATGAAGGTGAAGCCTTGTTTGGCGACGGCCTAGTTAATTTGATCTCGGCAGCTCCCGCAGGTAAGTCGTCCTTCTTGCCCTATGTTCCCTCTCAACGGATGAAGACGCATCATTATCTGACGCAGTCATTTCGGCCCAATAGATAGATATGCAAGAAGTTAAGATTCCCCTTTCTTTGCAGGTAGAGGAAGGAAAAGAGGGAAGAGGTCTGTAGCCTCTTCAAGATCGCAGGAGCAGAGATCGTCCTCTGCTTCTGCCAAATCCACTGCATGACGCTGGGGCTCTCTTGCAGGAGCCCGCACCAGTGGGGGGCACGTCTAAAACTCTTCAGTCTGTTCTGGATTCATTCGGACCTGGACTCGTGGGTTTTACAAATAGTGTCCCAAGGGTACAAACTGGGGTTTCAAGACGTTCCCCCTCACCGATTGTTCAAATCAGCCTTAGTCAGCAGGGAGAAGGTTTTTATTCAAGCCTCTTCGTGGTCCCGAAGCCGGACGGCTCAGTCAGACCAATCTTAAATCTGAAATCCCTTAATTTCTACCTAAAGAAATTCAATTTCAAGATGGAATCTCTCAGGGTAGTGATCTCCAGTCCGGGGGATAAAGGAGATTTCATGGTTTTGGTAGACATAAAGGATGCCTACTTATATGTTCCCATTTAGCCACTGCATCAAGCTACCTGAGGTTTGCAATTCAGGATTGTCATTACCAATTTCAGACGTTGCCGTTTGGTCTGTCCACGGCTCCGAGGATTTTCACCAGGGTGATGGCGGAAATGATGGTCCTCCTTCGCAAGCAAGGAGTCACAATTATCCCGTACTTGGATGATCTCCTGATAAAGGCGAGATCCAGGGACCAGTTGGTGCAAAACATCTACTCTCCCTGACAGTTCTTCAACAACATGGTTGGCTCCTAAACTTGCCAAAATCGCAGTTGGTCCCAATGACGCGGTTGTTGTTTTTGGGAGTGATACTGGACACAGAAGAGGTTTTCTTCTAGTGGAAAGGCTCTGGAGATCCAGAGTCTGGTCAAACAAATTCTGAAACCAGCAAGAGTGTTAATCCATCAATGCATTCAGTTGCTGGGGAAGATGGTTGCGGCCTACGAGGCCATTCAGTTTGGCAGGTTCCATGCCAGAGTGTTCCAGTGGGACCTGTTGGACAAGTGGTCCGGATCCCACCTACACATGCACCGGAGGATAATCCTGTCTTCCAAGATCAGAATCTCACTCCATTGGTGGCTGCACAGTTCTCACCACCTAGAGGGGCGATGGTTCGGGATCCAGGAGGGGATCCTAGGGACCACGGATGCAACCCTCCGAGGCTGGAGAGCAGTCACACAGGGGGAAAACATCCAAGGAAGATGGTCAAGTCTTCCTTGGATGTTTTCATCTCCACATAAATGTTCTGGAGTTAAGGGCCATTTAATAACTGCAGACACAGTGCGCACTGGGACGGGTGCCCAGCATCCTCTACGGACTAAGAGAAAAGGATTTACCGGTAGGTATTAAAATCCTATTTTCTCTAACGTCCTAGAGGATGCTGGGGACTCCGTAAGGACCATGGGGATAGACGGGCTCCGCAGGAGACATGGGCACTTTAAGAAAGACTTTAGTTCTGGGTGTGCACTGGCTCCTCCCTCTATGCCCCTCCTCCAGACCTCAGTTTGATACTGTACCCAGTGGAGACTGGGTGCTTTTCAGGAGCTCTCCTGAGCTTTCTGACAGAAAGTATTTTGTTAGGTTTTTAATTTTCAGGGAGCACTGCTGGCAACAGACTCCCTCATCGAGGGACTGAGGGGAGAGAAGCAGCCCTACTCTCTGAGTTGCAAGGTCCTGCTTCTTAGGCTACTGGACACCATTAGCTCCAGTGGGATTGGTACGCAGGATCTCACCCTCGCCGTCCGTCCCAGAGCCGCGCCGCCGTCCCCCTCGCAGAGCCGGAAGATAGAAGCCGGGTGAGTATGAGAAGAAAAGAAGACTTCAGAGGCGGCAGAATACTTCATGATCTTCACTGAGGTAACGCACAGCACTGCAGCTGTGCGCCTTTGCTCCCATACACCTCACATACTCCGGTCACTGTAAGGGTGCAGGGCGCAGGGGGGGCGCCCTGGGCAGCAATATAAACCTCTTTCGCAAAAATATAACATATATACAGCTGGGCACTTTATATATGTATAAGCCCCCACCAATTTTACAGTTTAAGCGGGACAGAAGCCCGCCTCCGAGGGGGCGGGGCTTCTCCCTCAGCGCTCACCAGCGCCATTTTTTCTCCACAGCACCGCTGAGAGGAAGCTCCCCGGACTCTACCCTGCTTATACCACGTTAGACAAGAGGGTTGAAAAGAGGGGGGGGGCACATAATTCGCAAATTACATACAGCAGCACTACTGGGCAAACATTAAGTTACTGTTTTATTCCTGGGTTATATAGCGCTGGGGGGTGTGCTGGCATACTCTCTCTTTGTCTCTCCAAAGGGCCTTGTGGGGAAACTGTCTTCAGAAAAAGCATTCCCTGTGTGTGTAGTGTGTCGGTACACGTGTGTCGACATGTCTGAGGAAGAAGGCTATATTAGAGAGGAGCGGGAGCAAATGAATGTGGTGTCTCCGCCGACAGCTGATTGGATGGATATGTGGAATGTTTTAAATGCTAGTGTAAACTCATTGCACAAAAGATTAGACAAGGCAGAAGCTTTGGGACAGTCAGGGTTTAAACCCATGCCTGATCCTATGTTGCAGGGACTGTCAGGGTCTCATAAGCGCCCACTATCCCAGATTGTTGACACAGATACCGACACGGATTCTGACTCCAGTGTCGATTACGATGATGCAAAGTTACAGCCAAAATTGGCAAAATCCATTCGATTTATGATTATGGCAATAAAAGATGTTTTGCACATCACAGAGGAACCCCCTGTCGCTGACAAGAGGGTACATATGTACAAGGGTAAGAAGCCTGAGGTAACCTTTCCCCCCTCACACGAGCTGACCGAGTTATGTGAAAAAGCTTGGGAATCTCCAGATAAAAGACTGCAGATTTCCAAAAGGATTCTTATGGCGTATCCTTTCCCATCAACGGATAGGTTACGATGGGAATCCTCCCCTAGGGTGGACAAAGCATTAACACGCTTATCCAAGAAGGTAGCCCTCCCGTCCCAGGATACGGCTACCCTCAAAGAGTGTGCTGACCGCAAACAGGAGATTACCCTGAAGTCCATTTATACACATTCAGGTACCTTACTCAGACCGGCAATTGCGTCGGCCTGGGTGTGTAGTGCTGTAGCGGCATGGACAAATACCTTATCTGAGGGGATGGATAGCCTAGACAAGGATACTATTTTATTGACCCTGGGGCATATAAGAGATGCTGTCCTATATATGTGTGTATGCAAACTACAGGTGGTGCTGCAGGGCCCACACCCTTTTACTTGTCTTGTAGAGCAGCTCTGAAGCTGTTACAGTGCCCAGCTGCTGCAAGAAATCAGCTTGAATGCTTCAGGGGCTTGGGCATGGCCAACATGAGCCCCACACCGAAGGAGGGTGGGGGTGTTTAATGCAAACTTGGGGTTATCCAAGCGCCGCAAAAGGCCGCCATGCCCTGCATGCCCCTTTTCTCTTTTCATATACAGATGAGGGTTCCAGCCAACTTTGGCCCACTGCTTGGATGACATCACCGTATGCAAATCCGTCTGCTGCAGACCTTCCCCCAGGAATGCTTGCAATAGTTGTTGCATATGGTTTAATGTCTGAGGGTGCTTCAGTATTAGGCAGCCTTCCGCCCTCCCATGTTCATCTGAAAAGATGTGGTCTCCCTGCAGTTGTTGTCCCCTGACGAGAGTTCCCTTGTGCTTCCTCAGTTAAATCTCCTTAACTTGACGGGGGTGTGCCCGAGCAGCCGCCCTCCCCAGCCCTATCCCAAAACATACTTATCTTGCATATGAGATCTCTTGATCATGAAGATAGTTCTCACAGGTTGAGGTTCATCCTGGCCCCGCTCCCCGCTGGAGATCGCTGATGGGGACAGCAGCGGGGCTTCAGCAGAAGGGTGAGTATGTGTGGCCAGAGACCTCCCTTCCCATGTGCAGGCCTGCAGAGTCTGCCGCGCAGGATGGGGCATGTGGCACTCTCCCTCCCAGGGGCTCTTCCAGATGTAGCTCCTCAGCAGTATTTTTCCCGGGCTGCGCGGCGCTCTCCCCGACTGGCATCCGCCCTGGAACACTGCCTTCCTCAACGCAACATCAGCAGGGGGCCCTGGCCTCATCACCATCCCAGGTCTTTCTCATGTATGTATCATGTATGTGTGTGTGATATATGTATGAATCATATATGTTTGTGATATATATATATATTCCATAGACAAAAAACCTTACGGTTTCACATGTCCCATTAAGGCTTCTTAGACATGATCGAAATTTCAGAAACCTGTTGTAACTCTTCCACTCAAACTCCAAAAAGCAATGAAATTCCGATCATTAAGGCTGACGCCTTAATGGACGTGTTCCTTGCGCAATACAGATATGGTATGCCATCACAGCCTGTGGGTAAGTGCAGATTCAGCACTCTCACAGAGTGAGATTGCTGTCACTCACACAATGGTGGAGCTGCTAATTCACAGATTTGTGTGCTCATTGGAATACACACATGCAGTCTATGCAACTGAAGGTCTGAGCGGAAGACAAAGCTGCTCAGATGAGGTAAGAGTGTTGTTGATTGGAGGGAGGAGAGCGGTGTGGATGGGGGAACAGAAGTGTGTGGATAGAGGGAACACTAAGCAGCACTAATGGGGGGGACAGAGAAACACAGGGGGTAATTCAGACCGAATCTGCACTTACCCACAGGCTGTGATGGCATACCATATCTGTATTACGCAAGGAACACGTCCATTAAGGCGTCAGCCTCAATGATCGGAATTTCATTGCTTTTTGGAGTTTGAGTGGAAGAGTTACAACAGGTTTCTGAAATTTCGATCATGTCTAAGAAGCCTTAATGGGACATGTGAAACCGTAAGGTTTTTTGTCTATGGAATTTCATCGCTTTTTTTAAATTTATTTTTTTTATTCAGAAATGTAAAATTTCACTGTAAGAATAAACATTTGATTTTTTAAATGTTTAATGAAAATGTTCGTATAACATCACTGTTCTGTGCAAAATTATTTTATTAACCAAACCAAATTGTTTAAGGTCCGTACACACTTAACGATTTAATGAGCGACGTCGCTCATTTTATCGTTAAGTGTGTATGCAGCCAGCGACAAACGATGCGCGGCCCCGCGGGTCGCCAACAATCTTCGCTGTCGGTAGGGCATGCAGGAAGGATGTGGACTGTCGTCCACGACCTTCATGCAGGGCTGGCGGGGGCGTGACGTCACTGAGCGATATGAGCGGTCATATCGCTCAGTGTGTACAGTCGGCCGCCGGCCGGCCCGGGAGGGGAAACATTAGACGATGTAGCTCACAGAGCGACATCGTTTAATGTGTACGGGCCTTTAGACTTTGGTCAAAATATTTTGCTGCCTTTGCAGCTGATGCAGGGAGGGGGGTAGGCGGCAGCAGCCTGTAACTGAGGCTGGAGGTAGGCGTGAAATGCATTGCTTGTACGTGTGAGTGCGTGGGCAATGCCCTGCCCGTTATACCCTATGCCACACATCGCAATGCCCGTTATGTATTATGCCACACTGCAATGACCCTGAGACATTATACCACATACCACAATGCCCGTGATATAGTATACCACACACCGTAATGCCTGACACATTATGACACACACCGCAATGTCCGTGATACATTATGCCACACACTGCAATGACCCTGAGACATTATACCACATATCACAATGCCCGCGATATAGTATACCATACACCGTAATGCCTGCGACACATTATGACACACACCGCAATGTCCGTGATACATTATGCCACACACCGTAATGCACATTACACATTAAGTCCTACAGTAAGGCTTCTAATTACTTTTCAATTACCTGCTCGTTGTCAGGGGTTTCATGCACTGGGTGTCATGCTCGTTGCCAGGGGTTTCATGCTCTTGGTTCCATGCACGGTGCCAGGGGTTTTCATGCTCAGGGTGTCATGCTCGTTGCCCGGGGTTTCATGCACTGGGTGTCATGCTCGTTGCCAGGTGTTTCATGCACTGGGTGTCATGCTCGTTGCCAGATGTTTCATGCACTGGGAGTCATGCTCGTAGCTAGGAGGTAGTCCTTGTTGCTAGGGCTGTGCTCCCAGTGCTACATATGTCCCCAGTGCCAGATATTCCCCCACGGTGCCAGGTACTTACATGCCCCAGTGCCAAATATAGTCGTCGTCCCCATGTGCCAGGTACACATATGCCCCCAGTGCCAGATATTCCCCCCCAGTGCCATATATGCCCCCAGTGCCAGATATTCCCCCCAGTGCCATATATGCCCCCCGTGCCATATATGCCCCCAGTGCCAGATACCCCCCCCCCCAGTACCATATATGCCCCCAGTGCCAGATATTCCCCCCCAGTGCCATATATGCCCCAGTGCCAGATATCCCCCCCAGTGCCAGATATGCCCCCAGTGCCAGATATTCCCCCCAGTGCCAGAAATGCCCCAGTGCCAGATATTCCTCCCCCCCCCGTGCCATATATGCCCCCAGTGCCAGATATTTACCCCCCCCGCCGTCGCTTTTTGGAGGGACACGGAGGGCACAGCTCGTCTCTCCTGTGTCCCTCCTGCTGCATCATCTCCGGCGGCCGCGGGTCTAATAGGGGGAAGTGCCGGTTCGTGAGCCAATTAGAGCTCACGGACGGCACTTCCCCCTATTAGACCCGCGGCCGCCGGAGATGATGCAGCAGGAGGGACACAGGGAGGCGCGCTGTGTGCCCTCCGTGTCCCTCCAAAAAGCGGCGGAGGGAAGGAGACTGCAGACTGACATGCGGACGCTCGTCCGCATGTCAGTCTGCTGTAAATCAGTGGCGCCCCCGCAGCCCCTCGCCCCCAAGCCACCGCGAGGACTGCGGGGGCAGTAGTTACGCCACTGGTCTAATCTCATCTGATGATGGAAGCTAAGCAGTGTTGTGCCTGGTTTGTTTTTGGATTTCAAGTCCTGCCTTCTGGTTTGGCCACGGCACCTCGGATATTCACCAAGGTCATGGCCGTGATGACGACCCTTCACCATCAGAGAATCAGGATCCTGCCAAATCTGGACGACTTGCTGATCCTGGTGAACTCCCAAGAGGTTCTCCACAGTTATCTGGAACTGGCGGTCCAATTCCTAAAAGTCCACGGGTGGCTCATCAACTGAAAAAAGTCCTCGCTGGTCCCTGCTCGGAACATTGTGCACCTAGGGGCACTGCTGGACACACACAGCCAACAATTGTTTCTGTCTCCAGAGAAAGTCCTGAAAATTCAGGACAGTATCGTCCTCTCTCGCCCAAGAGTGTTGATACACACGGCGATGCAAGTACTAGACCTCATGGTGTCGGCTTTCGATATGGTAGAGTACGCTCAATTTCATTACCGCCCTCTGCAGAGGTTAATCCTCTCCAAGTGGGACGGCCTGCCTCATCGGATGATGTCTCAAATGATCTCCTTGACTCCGGAGGTTCGTCTGACACTGAGCTGGTGGCTACAGGACCAACAGTTGAGCAGGGGCCATCCCTTCTGGATCTCCAACTGTGTCCTCCTGACAATGGATGCCAGTCTTTTGGGCTGGGCCATGGTGTTGGAGCAACACTTTCTACAGGGTCGGTGGACCAGGGAGGAATCTCTCCTCCTGATATACATTCTGGAATTGCAGGCAGTGTTCAATTAATTGACACTGGCCCTGCCTCTAGTACAGAACAAGCCTGTTCAAGTACAATCTGACAACGCCACCACGGTAGTGTACACAAATCATCAAGGCGGCACTCGAAACTGCATGGCAAAGCTGGAAGTATCAAAAATCCTCCGTTGGGTAGAAAGTCATCTGACAGCAATATCGGCAGTGTTCATTCCCGGAGTCCTCAACTAGGAAGCGGATTTCCTCAGTCGTCAGGACGTTCACGCTGGAGAGTGGAGAGGCCGCAGCAGAAATGTCTGCACTGGTGTCAGTAGGTGACTGAGGCAGGGATGACTGGGAGATAGTGGGTGACTGAAGCATGTATGAGTGGGAGATAGTGGGTGACTGAGGCCGGGGTGACTGGGAGATAGTGGGTGACAGGGAGATAGTGGGTTACTGAGGGAGGGGTGATAGGAAGGGGTTGGGTAAGTATGGGAAGAAAGTGGGTGACAGGTATAATAAATGACTAAGGCAGGGGTGATAGGGAGATAGTGGATGACTGTGGCAGGGGTGACAGGGACAGTAAGAGACTGAGGCAGGGGTGACAGGGATAGTGGCTGACTGAGGCAGGGGTGACTGGGAGATAGTGGGTGACTGAGGCAGGGTTGACAGGGATAGTGGGTGACTGAAGCAGGGGTGATAGGGTGACAGTGGGTGACTAAAGCAGGGGTGACTGGTATAGTGGGTGACTGAGGCAGGGATCGCAGATATAGTGGTTGACTGAGGCAGCGGTGACTGGGAGATAGTGGGTAACTGAGGCAGGGGTGACAGGGAAAGTGTGTGACTCAGGCAGGGGTGATAGGGAGATAGTGGGCTGCATATCTCTGCCTCACTGCAGCAGCACATTCCTGCTTCAATGACAGCAGCACATCCCTACCTCACTTATAGCAGCACATCCCTGCCTCGCTGACAGCAGCACATCCCTGCCTCGCTGACAGCAGCACATCCCTGCCTCGCTGACAGCAGCACATCCCTGCTTCGCTGACAGCAGCACATCCCTGCTTCGCTGACAGCAGCACATCCCTGCTTCGCTGACAGCAGCACATCCCTGCCTCGCTGACAGCAGCACATCCCTGTCTCGCTGACAGCAGCACAGCACTGCTTCGCTGACAGCAGCACATCACTGCTTCACTACCAGCAGCACATCCCTGCCTCACTGGCAGCAGCACATCCCTGCCTTACTGACAGCTGTATATAGGGCCTAATTCAGACCTGATCCCTGCTGTGCATATTCACACAACAGGAGATCAGGTCTGAAGTGCGTGTGTGCTGGTGCCTCAGTGCACCGGCACATGCCAGAGATGCGATCAGCATCTCTGCCCAGTGAGCGCCTCTGCCTGATTGACAGGCAGAGGCGGTCACTGGGCAGGAGGAGTCGGGCCAGCGGCGTTGTGCCGCCATTTTGGGGGCACAGTCAGGACAACGCAGACATGACCGGACCGTATGGGGGCGGGCCGTGACTGCTGCGTGACCCGGACAGCAACGGGCCTTATTTACTAAAATCTCAGATAAATTTTATGGCATTTATGTGCAGTCTAGTTTGCACAGTTGATAGAGTGTTGATCTTGCACTATCAATGTAAGCCTCACATAGGTTTGATACACATGTAAGTTTGTTTTTATTTTACTACATTGTGGTTTGTGGCTCTATACCATGTAATGCATGTCTTTTAACAGTAGTCAAGTCTTCCAATGTGCTTGTTAGTGAAACCCAATAGATAGCTTTATTTTATTTTGTTTCTTCAAATATTGAATGCATATGTCTTATAACTTTTTTTTTTTTCAATATACAGGTTGAGTATCTGTATATACATTTTTATTATAAGATTTTCAATGACACAAGTACATCCAAGTTGCAGATTATGGATTGTGAAGGACAAATCAACCATATAAACAATTTAAGCAATTTAAATTGCATGCAGGTAGTAGAATATCAAACTCCTTGGATGAGAGTTGGTCGTAATAAACTAGGATAGAAAAGAATAAAGTAGAAAATAAGATTTTAAACCTACCGGTAAATCTTTTTCTCGTAGTCCGTAGAGGATGCTGGGGACTCCGTAAGGACCATGGGGATAGACGGGCTCCACAGGAGACATGGGCACTTTAAGAAAGACTTTAGTTCTGGGTGTGCACTGGCTCCTCCCTCTATGCCACAGTTAGAGAAACTGTGCCCAGAGGAGACGGACAGTATGAGGAAAGGATTTTGTTAATCCAGGGCAAGATTCATACCAGCCACACCAATCACACCGTATAACTTGTGATAAACTACCCAGTTATCAGTATGAAAAAACAACATAGCATCAGTGCAGGACCGATGCAACTATAACATAACCCTTATTGAAGCAATAACTATATACAAGTATTGCAGAAGTAGTCCGCACTTGGGACGGGCGCCCAGCATCCTCTACGGACTACGAGAAAAAGATTTACCAGTAGGTTTAAAATCTTATTTTCTCTAACGTCCTAGAGGATGCTGGGGACTCCGTAAGGACCATGGGGATTATACCAATGCTCCAAAACGGGCGGGAGAGTGCGGATGACTCTGCAGCACCGATTGAGCAAACATGAGTTCCTCCTCAGCCAGGGTATCAAACTTATAGTATTTTGCAAAGGTGTGTGAACCCGACCAAGTAGCAGCTTGACACAGCTGTAGTGCCGAGACCCCTCGGGCAGCCGCCCAAGAAGAGCCCACTTTCCTCGTGGAATGGGCCTTGACCGATTTCAGTAACTGCAATCCAGCCATAGAATGCGCTTGCTGAATCGTGTTACAAATCCGGCGAGCAATAGCCTGCTTTGAAGCAGGGGCACCAATCTTGTTGGTTGCATACAGGACAAACAGCGCTTCAGTTTTCCTGACTCTAGCCGTCCTGGCCACGTAAATTTTCAAAGCCCTAACCACATCAAGTAACTCGGAATCCTCCAAGTCACGCGTAGCCACAGGCACCACAATAGGTTGGTTCATATGAAAAGATGAGACCACTTTTGGTAGGAATTGAGGACGGGTCTGCAATTCCGCTCTATCCACATGAAATACCAAATATGGGCTTTTATGTGACAAAGCCGCTAATTCCGACACTCGCCTAGCCGAAGCCAAGGCTAATAACATGACCACCTTCCATGTGAGATATTTTAACTCTACTGTTTTAAGTGGTTCAAACCAGTGTAATTTTAGAAAACTTAACACCACGTTAAGGTCCCAAGGTGCCACCGGAGGCACAAAAGGAGGCTGAATATGCAGCACTCCTTTTACAAAAGTCTGAACTTCTGGAAGAGAAGCCAATTCTTTTTGAAAGAAAATGGATAAGGCCGAAATCTGGACCTTAATAGAGCCTAATTTTAGGCCCAAATTCACTCCAGTTTGTAGGAAGTGAAGGAAACGGCCCAGATGGAATTCTTTCGTAGGAGCATTCCTGGCCTCACACCAAGAAACATAATTTCGCCATATACGGTGTAATGTTTTAACGTTACATCCTTCCTAGCCTTTATCAGCGTAGGGATGACCTCAACCGGAATGCTAGGATCCGGCATTCAACCGCCATGCCGTCAAACGCAGCTGCGGTAAGTCTTGGAACAGACAGGGCCCCTGATGCAACAGGTCCTGTCTTAGAGGGAGAGGCCACAGATCTTCTGTGAGCATTTCCTGCAGATCCGGATACCAGGTCCTCCGTGGCCAATCTGGAACAATGAGGATTGTTCTCACTCCTCTTTGTCTTATTATCCTCAACACCTTGGGTATGAGAGGAAGAGGAGGAAATACATAGACCGACCGGAACACCCACGGTGTCACTAGGGCGTCTACAGCTACTGCCTGAGGGTCTCCTGACCTTGCGCAATACCTCTGTAGCTTTTTGTTGAGCCGGGACGGCATCATGTCTATCTGTGGCAGTTCCCACCGACTTGTAATCTGTGCAAAGACTTCCTGATGAAGTCCCCACTCTCCCGGATGTAGGTCGTGTCTGCTGAGGATGTCTGCTTCCCAGTTGTCCACTCCCGGAATGAACACTGCTGACAGTGCGCTTGCGTGATTCTCCACCCAGCGAAGAATTCTGGTGGCTTGTGCCATCGCCACTCTGCTTCTTGTGCCGCCTTGGCGGTTTACATGAGCCACTGCGGTGACGTTGTCTGACTGGATCAGAACCGGTTGGTCGCAAAGTAAGGTCTTCGCTTGACGTAGGGCATTGTATATGGCCCTTAGTTCCAGGATGTTGATGTGAAGACAAGTCTCTTGACTTGACCAAAGACCTTGGAAATTTCTTCCCTGTGTGACTGCTCCCCAACCTTGGAGGCTTGCGTCTGTGGTCACCAGGATCCAGCCCTGAATGCTGAATCTGCGTCCCTCGAGAAGGTGAGCACTCTGCAGCCACCACAAGAGTGATACCCTGACCCTGGGGGACAGGGTGATCAACCAATGCATCTGTAAATGTGACCCGGACCACTTGTCCAGTAGGTCCCATTGGAAAGTCCTCGCATGGAACCTGCCGAATGGAATGGCCTCGTATGATGCCACCATCTTTCCCAGGACTCGAGTGCAGTGATGCACTGACACCTGTTTTGGTTTCAATAGGTTCCTGACAAGAGTCATGAGTTCCTGGGCCTTTTCTATCAGGAGATAAACCCTCTTCTGGTCTGTGTCCAGAATCATGCCCAAGAAAGACAGACGAGTAGTAGGAATCAATTGCGACTTCGGGATATTGAGAATCCAGCCGTGTTGCTGTAACACTTTCAGTGAAAGTGATATGCTGTTCAGCAACTGCTCTCTTGATCTCGCTTTTATGAGATCGCCCAAGTACGGGATAATTGTGACACCTTGCTTGCACAGGAGCACCATCATTTCCGCCATTACCTTGGTGAAAATTCTCAGGGCCATGGAGAGACCAAACAGCAACGTCTGAAATTGGCAATGACAGTCCTGTACCGCAAATCTGAGTTACGCCTGATGAGGTGGATAAATGGGGACATGAAGGTATGCATCCTGTACACAAATGCGGACAACAGGTGTCAAGCCGTGTGTTGCCTTTGTCAAGCTGTAATAAGTAGGGATAAGGACGTTAACCACCTCGGAACATCCTCCCTTATACGTCACCTGCAGCGCATTCATCATAAGTCAGTGACAAGTTCAAAAACTTTGGATGACAGTGGAAGCAGTCCACTAACCACTAAATCCCTTCCTCTTGTAACCAAGCTCCTGCAAACCACACCACCAACTCCCTCAGTGTCAATTTCCTCCTTAGACAGGAGAGCCAATAGTCCTGCAGGCCATGTCACTGGCAAGTCTGACGAGTCCTCTCCTGCCTGGGATTCCTCCGATGCATCCTTGAGTGCAACGCCTACTGCTGCTGGCGCTGCTGTTGTTGCTGCTGGGAGTCGATCGTCATCCCAGAGGGGAAGTCGGAAGACCACTTGTACTTCTTCCAGTAAGCAATTGACTGTCCAACAGTCCTTTGCGAGGAAGATGAAATATCACAGCAGTCATCCTGCTGCAAAGCGGATAACTCAGGTCTGGGTGGTGAGAAACGTGGTTCCGGTATCCATCGTTAATTTAGAGGCAACTAGAGACTTGATTGAGGTACTGTGTCCCCGGTACCAAATACCCTCTAGGTTCCATTTCTCTAGGCAGGCGATACCGAAAATGTACACAGACCTCAGAAAAAGAGTCATCAGTGTCCTAAAAAATGCAGTTGTACCCAATGTCCACTTGTCTGTGGTTAAGTGGAGCAGGGCAGACTCAGGACTATATGACTGTGACAGCCCACTGGGTAGATGTATTGCCTCCCGCAGCAAGAACAGCAGCGGCGGCACCAGTAGCAGCATCTCGCAATAGCCAACTCGTTCCTAGGCAGGCTACGCTTTGTATCACCGCTTTCCATAAGAGGCACACAGCTGACAACCTCTTACGGAAACTGAGGAACATCATCGCAGAATGGCTTACCCCAATTGAACTCTCCTGGGGATTTGTGACATCGGACAACGCCACCAATATTGTGCGTGCATTACATCTGGGCAAATTCCAGCACGTCCATGTTTTGCACATACATTGAACTTGGTGGTGCAGAATTATTTAAAAAACGACAGGGGCGTGCAAGAGATGCTGTCGGTGGCCCGAAGAATTGCGGGCCACTTTCTGCCTTCAGCCACCGCATGCCGAAGACTGGAGCACCACCAAACATTCCTGAACCAGCTGAAGCAAGAGGTGGTAACGAGGTGGAATTCAACCCTCTATATGCTTCAGAGGATGGAGGAGCAGCAAAAGGCCATTCAAGCCTATACATCTGCCCACGATATAGGCAAAGGAGGGGGAATGCACCTGACTCAAGCGCAGTGGAGAATGATTTCAACGTTGTGCAAGGTTCTGCAACCCTTTGAACTTTCCACACGTGAAGTCAGTTCAGACACTGCCAGCCTGAGTCAGGTCATTCCCCTCATCAGGCTTTTGCAGAAGAAGCTGGAGACATTGAAGGAGGAGCTAAAACAGAGCGATTCAACTAGGCATGTGGGACTTGTGGATGGAGCCCTTAATTTGCTTAACCAGGATTCAATCTGTTGAAATCAGAGCACTACATTTTGGCCGCCGTGCTCGATCCTAGATTTAAAACCTACATTGTATCTCTCTTTCCGGCAGACACAAGTCTGCAGAGGTTCATAGACCTGCTGGTGAGAAAATTGTCAAGTCAAGCGGAACGTGACCCGTCAACAGCTCCTCCTTCACATTCTCCCGCAACTGGGGGTGCGAGGAAAAGGCTAAGAATTCCGAGCCCACCCGCTGGCGGTGATGCAGGGCAGTCTGGAGTGAGTGCTGACATCTGGTCCAGACTGAAGGACCTGGCAACGATTACTGACATGTCGTCTACTGTCACTGCATATGATTCTGTCACCTTTGAAAGAATGGTGGAGAAAAAGAGGCAATTTGGAGGCCCTTGCACAAACTGGCTTTATTCTACCTAAGTTGCCCTCCCTCCAGTGTGTACTCCGAAAGAGTGTTTAGTGCGGCCGCTCACCTTGTCAGCAATCGGCGTACAAGGTTACTTCCAGAAAATGTGGAGAAGATGATGATCATCAAAATTAATTATAATCAATTCCTCCGTGGAGACATTCACCAGCAATTGCCTCCAGAAAGTACACAGGGATCTGAGATGGTGGATTCCAGTGGGGACGAATTAATAATCTGTGAGGAGGGGGATGTACACAGTGAAAGGGGTGAGGAATTGGAGGATGATGAGGTGGACATCTTGCCTCTGTAGAGCCAGTTTGTGCAAGGAGAGATTGATTGATTCTTTTTTGGTGGGGGCCCAAACCAACCAGTCATTTCAGTCAGTCGTGTGGCAGACCCTGTCGCTGAAATGATGGGTTCGTCAATGTTTTTCTTTTCAATCTAAGCCCCTGCAGTTTTCTGTAAGCATCTGCTTCGCTATGATGATCAACAAGTCACAAGGGAAAACACTCAGGGCTGGAGGCGTAGATCTTAGGACCAGCTGCTACAAGCATGGCAGAGGTGTCACTATCACTGGTGACACCCAGAGAGGCGGCGAGGGAGATTGTAATGCAGTGCGCGCAGATAAGCAGCGCAATGGTAAAAAGGAGGCATGGTCTCATAGGTAGGGGCATGGCCTGAATCACCATTTTGTTGCTGCGGGTATCCCGGGGGTTGGGGGCTGTACCCGGGGACTAGTGTGTGAGTGGTGCTGGCTCCTGCACAGTGACAGAAACTGGGTGTTGCACGTAATGTCACAGTGAAACACCCATATTCTGTCACTGAAGAAGAGCCGGCACTTTGGTGTCACCCCACTTGGCGGGTGACACTCGGGTGTGTGCCGCAACCCCGTTGTGATGCCACTGACCCATGGGAAGCTTTACGTGGCTTACCCATGTGTTAGTAGCCCCAAGCATCTTTTGTGTTAGTCCCTGAAGAAAAACTTCAAATATTGTTTACAATTTTGTAATCAATGGCCTAATTCAGTAAGGATTGCAAATTCTGCTAAGTAACAGAATTTGCAATCCTTTGGTTCGCATGCTGGGGCCACCCATCACAGGGCATGGCCACCCAGCATGCCGCCTCCCTTCTTGACCACGCTGAAATTGCAGTCTCAGTGCAGTACAGCGTGATCATAAAAAATGGGTTAGCCTCCTGTTGGTGCAGACTGTACGTGTGCGCAGGAAGCCGCCACCATTTTTGTGATCGCAACGGCTGCATGTGATGTCATGCAGCCGCTCTGACCACGCCTCCTGTTTCTCCGTTGAAGCCCTGCCCCCGCACCGCTCCATCTCCGACTTTGAAATGGAGTGTTGCTGACCCCCCCCCCCCCGCACCGATTGACAGTCACAGAAAATGCAGGCGCATGCGTATGCTCTTAGCAATTTTTGCAGTTGGATTGCTTATTGTGATTGCAATCCAACCTGAATCAGGCTCTATTACCTATCACAATGCACTGCAGGTAGTACAAAATGGGGTTAATATAGGAGAAAAACCCCCAGAGCTGTGCTCCTTAACTGTCCCTGGTGGCTAGTGGAGCGGCTGCCCAGTAATCAGTGTCCACGCCAGTGCGCACACGGCCCTCCCCCTACTGCCACGCTGGATCACGGTATAGTGTGGGCACAGAAGCCCCTTACCTCCCTTTCATCAGCGGCCTCGTGATCCCGGAGGGCGGTGTGTGTGTGACTGACCTTAGGAAGAAACCGGAGCCTCCGCTGCAGTGACCCAGCAACCAGGGCACGGGAGTATACTGCGCCGCTGGGAGTGATGGAGCTGCAGTAAAGATGTCTATTAGACCTAGCCTGCTGCAGCCCTTGTACATTCTTATAAAAAAAGTTCTTCTTTTCTTGTCAAAATTAATAGCTAAGTATAGGCTGCCTGAGGCAGCCCCCTGTTAAGTGTCCTGCTACTGAAGGCACCAACTACAAACTGAGCTCCCTGTTCATGGAAGCGAGGTTATAGAGCAGGGGGCGCTGAGCATCTTGGGAACAGTCAAAAGCTTTGAGCCTGTTGGTGCCTCAGATCAAGATCCTACTCTACACCCCAATGTGAATCCTTGTGGAGTCCAGTGTACCCCACAGAAGAAATGAATGTGTCACACCCATTGGCAGCAACATTAGAATAGCTGCTGATGGGCACAATTGAGAAAGGAAGGGGGGAAAACATTTGAATCCAGCACATATATGTAATTTGAATATGTAATTTGTACCTTCCTACTTTAAAATGTAATGGATGAACCTCACCCTGTGAGAACTATCTTCATGATCAAGAGATCTCATATGCAAGATAAGTATGTGTTGGCAGAGGCGCTCACTGGGCAGAGATGCTGATCGCATCTCTGGCATGTGCCGGTGCACTGCGGCACCAGCACACACACACACACTTCAGACCTGATCTCCTGTTGTGTGAATATGCACAGCAGAGATCAGGTCTGAATTAGGCCCTATATACAGCTGTCAGTAAGGCAGGGATCTGCTGCTGCCAGTGAGGCAGGGATGTGCTGCTGTCAGTGAAGCAGTGATCTGCTGCTGCCAGTGAGGCAGGGATCTGCTGCTGCCAGTGAGGCAGGGATGTGCTGCTATAAGTGAGGCAGGTATGTGCTGCTGTCAATGAGGCAGGGATGTGCTGCTGTCAGTGAAGCAGGGATGTGCTGCTGTCAGCGAGGCAGTGATCTGCTGCCCACTATCTCCCTATCACCCCTGCCTGAGTCACACACTTTCCCTGTCACCCCTGCCTCAGTTACCCACTATCTCCCAGTCACCGCTGCCTCAGTTAACCAATATACCTGCGACCCCTGCCTCAGTCACCCACTATACCAGTCACCCCTGCTTTAGTCACCCACTATCTCTGTCACCCCTGCCTCAGTCAACCACTATCTCCATATCACCCCTACCTCAGTCACCCACTATCCCTGTCACCTCTGCCTCAGTCACCCACTGTCACCCTATCACCCCTGCCTCAGTCACCCACTATCCCTGTCACCCCTGCCTCAGTCTCCTACTGTCCCTGTCACCCCTGCCACAGTCATCCACTATATCCCTATCACCCCTGCCTTAGTCACTGACTATCTCCCAGTCACCCCGGCCTCAGTCACCCACTATCTCCCAGTCATACATGCTTCAGTCACCCACTATCTCCCAGTCATCCCTGCCTCAGTCACCTACTGACACCAGTGCAGACATTTCTGCTGCGGCCTCTCCACTCTCCAGCGTGAACGTACTGTCGACTGAGGAAATCCGCTTCCCAGTTGAGGACTCCGGGAATGAACACTGCCGATATTGCTGGCAGATGACGTTCTACCCAACTGAGGATTTTTGATACTTCCAGCTTTGCCATGCAATTTCGAGTGCCGCCTTGATGATTTGTGTACACTACCGTGGTGTCGTTGTCCGATTGTACTTGAACAGGCCTGTTCTGTACTAGAGGCAGGGCCAGTGTCAATGAATTGAACACTGCCCGCAATTCCAGAATGTTTATCGGGAGGAGAGATTCCTCCCTGGTCCACCGATGGTGAAGGGTCGTCATCACGGCCATGACCTTGGTGAATTTCCGAGGTGCCGTGGCCAAACCAGAAGGCAGGACCTGAAATCCAAAAACTAACCAGGCACAACACTGCTTAGCTTCCAACATCAGATGAGATTGGACATATCCAGTGTGATGCGGCTGTAGATGATTTTTGCTGTTTCTAACTTCTACTTCTAACTACTGGTACATCAATGAATAAGTTTCAAAATATAATGCATCAAGAGAACGGTGTTGGTAGTATAAAACTACCTACAGCACCTGGTATTCCCAGGTGGTCTCACATCCAAGAACAAACCAGGCCTAAAATCAGGTGATATTGGGCATATACAGTGTGGTGTGGCAGTAGATGAGCTTAGTGGTTTCTGTTAGAGTTCTTCTACTTCTAACTACTCGTACATAAATGAGTAAGCAGCCGATTTATTAAACCTGGTGAAATGATAATTTGCATGGTGATAAAGTACCAGCCCATCAGCTCCTAATTGCCATGTCACAGGCTGGGTTTGAAAAATGACAGTTAGGAGCTGACTGGCTGGTACTTTATCACCTTGCACTTTATCAGTTCACCAGGCTTAATAGATCTGCCCCAATGTTTCAAAATGGAATGCATCAAGAGAACGGTGTTGGTAGTATAAAACTACCTACAGCACCTGGTATTCCCAGGTGGTCTCACATCCAAGAACAAACCAGGCCTAAAATCAGGTGATATTGGGCATATACAGTGTGGTGTGGCTGTAGATGAGCTTAGTGGTTTCTGTTAGAGTTCTTCTACTACTAACTACTCGTACATAAATGAGTAAGCAGCCGATTTATTAAACCTGGTGAAATGATAATTTGCATGGTGATAAAGTACCAGCCAATCAGCTCCTAATTGCCATGTCACAGGCTGGGTTTGAAAAATGACAGTTAGGAGCTGACTGGCTGGTACTTTATCACCTTGCACTTTATCAGTTCACCAGGCTTAATAGATCTGCCCCAATGTTTCAAAATGGAATGCATCAAGAGAACGGTGTTAGTATTGTAAAAATACACACAGCTCCTGGTATTTCCTTGTGGTCTCCCATCCAAGTACTAAAACCAGGACCAACACTGCTCAGCTTCCATGATCAGGAGAGATTGGGCAAATCCAGTGTGCTGTGGCTGTAGATGAGCTGGTGGTTTCTGTTACAGCTCTTCTACTTCTAACTTCTGGTACATAAAAGAATACATGTAAAAATTAAATGTACCAAGAAAATGGTGTTGGTAGTTTAAAAACACCTAAAGAATCTGATACTACCAAGCAGTCTCCCATCCATGTATTAACAAAGTCCAATACTGCTTTGCTTCAAAAATCAAATGAGATTGGGCATATCCAGTGTGGTGTGGCTTTAGATAAGCTTTGTGGTTTCTGTTAGAGCTCTTCTACTTCTAACTACTGGTACATTAATGAATATGTATAAGGTTGTAGTTTATCCAATATGCCTTTACTACCTTACCTTTCAACCCCCCCTCCCTCCCCTCTTCTCCTTATAGCTTCCTTAGTTCTCTCCTCCTCGTGTGTGCGTTATTTGTTTTCTCATACGTCCTAGAGGATGCTGGGGTCACATTAAGAACCATGGGGTATAGACGGGATCCGCAGGAGACATGGGCACTTTAAGACTTTCAAAGGGTGTGAACTGTCTCCTCCCACTATGCCCCTCCTCCAGACTCCAGTTTTAGTATTGTGCGCAGTGATACTGGATGCACTACAGGGGAGCTCTACTGAGTTTCTCTGAAAAGACTTGTTAGTTTTTTTTATTTTCAGGGAGGCTGCTGGCAACAGTCTCCCTGCTTCGTGGGACTTAGGGGAGAGAAGTATGACCAACTTCTAGTGAGTTCAATGGCTCTGCTTCAGGCTGACAGGACACCATAAGCTCCTGAGGGTGCTGATCGCTGGGTACGCCTAGATGCACACTCCCGCAGCCTGCCGTCACCCCCTTACAGAGCCAGAAGACAGGTGAGTAGCAGAAGAACAGAAGACTTCTTCTTCAGTGACGGCATTCTGAGGTACCGAGCAGCGAGCGGAACGCTGCGCGCCATGCTCCCACACAAACACAGGCACTGCAGGGTGCAGGGCACGGGGGGGGGGGGCACCCTGGGCAGCATAAATTCCTCACAAAAGGCTGGAAAAAGTGGACATTAGTGCCTGGGCACTGTCCTTACCCCGCTAGCGTAATTAATTATTTCTGAGCGGGACAGATACGCGCCATTACAGCGGCGGGGCTTCTTCCTCACCTCACCAGAACATCTTTAGAGCATTACAAGTCTATCACTATAGAGTTTATTATTTCCCAGACTGTGTACTTTTGGCGCTGGATTGTGAGCTGAAAAATCCTCTGTGTCCCTCTGACAGATTTACTGACGGTCTGTCCCCCATAAGCCGGTGTGTCTGTGGGTACTTGGTATATGTGTGTCAACATGTCGGTGGCTGAATGTTTTTCCCAAGAGGAAACTATGGCCCTCATTCCGAGTCGTTCGCTCGGTATTTTTCATCGCATCGCAGTGAAATTCCGCTTAGTGCGCACGCGCAATATTCACATTACGACTGCGCCAAGTATCTTTGCTATGAAGATAGTATTTTTACTCACGGCTTTTTCATCGCTCCGGCGATCGTAATGTGATTGACAGGAAATGGGTGTTACTGGGCGGAAACATGGCGTTTTATGGGCGTGTGGCTGAAAACGCTACCGTTTCCGGAAAAAACGCAGGAGTGGCCGGAGAAACGGGGGAGTGGTTGGGCGAACGCTGGGTGTGTTTGTGACGTCAAACCAGGAACGACAAGCACTGAACTGATCGCACAGGCAGAGTAAGTGTGGAGCTACTCTAAAACTGCTAAGTAGTTTGTGATCGCAATATTGCGAATACATCGGTCGCAATTGGTAATGACAATCCTGAATTGCAAACCTCAGGTAGCTTGATGCAGTGGCTAAATGGGAACATATAAGTAGGCATCCTTTATGTCCGGTCGCGGAATGTAAGAAGAGGAATTGTTGCTTTGACTGCAGCATTCCCGGGGTTAACTGGTGTTTCTTCAAGTCACAAGGTATGGAGCTGCTGTATAGTTACTCGCAAGTCAGTAGTTGTATGATGCTCACACCTGTTAAGCTGGATACACACAGAATGCCCTACACAGGGGGTGAAATGAGCGCCCCCCCCCCCACCCCCCGTACGCTCAGCACACATCACGCTGTGCTGAGCGGGGGGAGAGATGTGTGCTGAGCAGTTCGCTCAGCACACATCTCTCCCCAAAATCGGGCCGTGAATACGGACCTTTAAACTGGATCCACACTTAGATTATCTGTCCAATTTTTTTTTCTAGTTGAAACAAAATTATGCTAATATGTGGCAGCAAATGACAATTGACCATTTGCTCACAAACACTGGAAAACATCCAAAAATGGTCATTTAGATAAATTGGTTAAATCCATTTCATTTAGCTAATTTATCCAAACTACCTTTATTGTATCTTTGTGGGTGTATATCTAAACGTGTCATCATACATTTCAGTGATATTGTCTAACAAATTTGCGAGCGCCGATATGTATTTATAATTTAGCACTCCTCTAGCGGTGCGGGTGAAATCTAACGCGATTAAGAATTGAATCCCGGTGGATTCACTTATCAGATCAGAGGCCGGATGCTCTGTCTTCTCTATCAGGTGCCTTTTAACGACGTGCTCGTAATGGGTGTGAGTATAAGGAGCTTGGGCACCACGATGTATGTCTTTCATTTTATCATGTGTTACAGTCATTACTTCAGGCAATACTTTTCCAATATAACACAATCCTTCAGAGTTTGGGGCAAGCCACTTGTACGCCTTTCTCCCGCATATGAAATATGCATCATCGGGGAGAACATATGGGACGGAGAAGGACATAACCATATTACACACTTTCCAGGTGAAATCTCCTAACCCTAATTCTTCCATCTGCTTAATACACGTATCAGGTTGTACGATATGTGCACAGTATCCTGGTGATACTTCTCCAACTCTCGTAATCCTATTTCCTAAGATGTACCTATACCGGAAATATTTTCCTCTACTGGCTATGTGGCGTACAAGCTCTGTATCTGTAGGCATTCTATCTGCTCTATGCGAAAAGGTCATGGTGTGGTTACTCCATGACACTTCCCAATTTCCCGGCTTTCTGGGAT